>NC_080099.1:52215380-52451538 GCF_950005125.1 Chionomys nivalis
GAAGAGGCTATGACTCAATTTCAAGAGCTTATGTCCATGTCAGCTTTTCCTGCATCTTGAAAGGCTAGCTCCCTTTTCAGAAGAGACCTTGATTTGTAGACTCTTCTATGGCAAGTTTTGTGAACTACTGCAAATGTATCAGCCAGAGAAATAGTTACATTGTATATATGTTTTATGTCTTTGAGCATTTTTATAGAGTCAAATGTTTTCATTTTTGAGATATTAGACAATCATTCTTATCTTTGTTTTCTGGTTATCAATCAGATATAGCATGATTCTACAAATGTGCTTTATAATTTATAAAGTGTATGCTATGTGTCAGATTTCTGAATATAAGATGTTTTATGAAAACAGAATAGTAGAGCTACTATCCTGGCTTATAAAATAAATTTATGGTCAATAATCCTGTATTAGTAGAATCAAAATATTTGAGATACTTTACTTGAAAACAGCAAATAAAATATTGTCCTATCCATATCTCAATCCAATGGAGTCACTTCAGGCAAGATGTTACTGCAGTTGTTTGAATTATTTATCTAGAAGGAAAATGGTAAAGAATATTAACCACACTGAAGTTTACTTGGGACGATTCCACCAGTGATGGGCGATGTCTGAAATGTTCCTTAGTGTACTGTATGTTATTTACACATTGAAGGATCTTCACTCAGTCATGGAAGAATTTTTACAGTTGAGGGCTTTGGAAAATCTCTGCTGCTGGTTTTCGAAAGAAGGATATTTAGAATCTTCAATTTAAATGAAAATCCTGAAAATGGACAGTTGTACATACTGATGGACGCCCCATCTTTCTCGCTTTCAGAATGAGGTCTGGGAGGAGGACTCATCAAGCCTCATGATTTCCACCCTAGCCTCATTTATGTCTGTTATTAAAGTTCCCTTGTGCAGGATGAGTGGGGATGCAAGGACATCTGCCTATGACTTGGAGTCTCCCAGAATGGACCATATTAGTTTATTCCTGGACGGCAGACTATCATATGCCTTGGTAGCTTAACTTGCACATGCTGGAAGGCAATTGTGGGAACAGATTTTTTTCAACAAAGAGCATGCCAAAGACTTGACATGGAAAGTACTTATGCCTAATGTCTGTCATTCTCTCTCTGCCAGTGCATCTTTCCTGGGCTGGCTGGCTGCCATATTGGCACCTGAAATGAAATTAGCAATGTTGCTGGATCCTGGAGGTGTGACCGCAAGTTGCACTTATCCTCCAAGCAATTACCATATGGTTTTCAATTCTGTTCTGCATCTCTTTGTGTTGTGAGAGCATAAGAGCAAAGACAATAATATCACTTAATGTATTTTATCCTTATGGTCAGTTTTATCCCCATATCTCTGTGCCTTTGAATAAAATTATATAGGTAAGCAGTAACTTTAGGGAAGCAGTAATGTTTAGTCCTTTTTTTATTTTTTTCAGAGTGGATGACTATTATGAATAAAGCAATTCTAAAGTAAGCTTGATGAGGGAAAGAGGTAGATTAGCATATTGAAACAGGATTAGGGAGAAATTTAAGGAAAATAAATTATCAATTGAAGCATGCTGTTACACAAAGCTGTCCCTACATGATTCCTTCTATTCCCAATTATCATTCCTGATGAATGTTCTATTATGTTCATAGAATGAAACAGAAAAGGAAATGTGTTTTGGTCGCATCCAGCTCTCAGAAATGATTCTTGAGCTTTTCGCCAAAACTCTGGTTGAAATTCTACCAAGGTTGGTTTTTATAAAACAGACCACAGGTTTTGTTTTGTTTTCTTATACAAATGGAAAATGGAAAGAAATTTGTAACAAACCTTAGAAAAACTGAATTAAATTTGAGGCACTGTTTTATTTATTTATTTATTTATTTATTTATTTATTGGTTTTTTGAGACAGGGTTTCTCTGTGGTTTTGGAGCCTGTCCTGGAACTAGCTCTTGTAGACCAGGCTGGTCTCGAACTCACAGAGATCCGCCTGCCTCTGCCTCCCGAGTGCTGGGATTAAAGGCATGTGACACCACTGCCTGGCAAAAATGTGTAGTGTAGGCTGGCCTCGAATTCTTTATCCTTCTGCCTCTGCCTCCTTCAGCAAATCCTACCATTTTGCATCACACAACCAGCTTGACGCACTGATAAAGTTGCCTTTAGACACTAAAGTAAATGACATCAACGTGTTCAATCCTCAAGGTTGCTGGGCTTTGGTCCCTCTTCTTCATGATGGGTCACAGAAAGAAATCAGAATCTGCTACTGCTTAAGAGGAGCTTTAGTAATTAACACAACGGCATGTGGGTGTCTGTGATGTCTTCTTGCCATCCATTTGATAAGGAAATTGGAACCAAACTATCTCTGTGTCACTGTTAATGGGAGCTGAAAATGTAGTAATGATACTGACTCGTAGGAGCTGAAGTTGAAAGTGAGGGCAAGGTACAGGTATACACAGCACACATGAACTGTGTGAACTTGGAACAAAGTAATTCCAAGTTCCCTTCAGAGTTAAAGACAGAACACATGAACGGAGAGTCTGATTGGAAATCTAAAAGCAAACCATGACTTCAATATGAGTCATGGACTCAGAGCAGCTCAGAGAAAGGACACCGTCTGAGGAAAGTCTACCTAGGACATGCTTTAAAGTAATGAATGGAAGGAGTTTAAAGAAAGACTTAGGTGGGCAGCAAGATGTCTCAGGGCATAAAGCTGTATGTCACCCAAGGCTGATAACCTAAGTTCATTCCCAGGACCCAAGTGGCAAAAACAGAAGAGCAGCTCTAACAAGTTGTCTTATGATTTTAAAGTGAGCACCATGACATGAGCACATGCTCATGTACACATACACACAATTCTGAATATATACATTTTTGATTATTAAAAGGAATATCCAACTGTAAAAAATGAATGGTATTTTCATTCCAGAGAGTTATTAAAAAAATCTATAGACTTCCTTGTATGGCTGTGAAAGTAGAAACAATATAACTATTGGTTACATAACCATATATACACACACACACACACACACACACACATATATATACAAACACACACACACACACACACACATATATATATATATATATGTATACTGGGCATAGGAAGTAGTTTAGCGGCAATTCTATTTCTTACACAAGAGAAAAATGATGTCTGAAACGTTAAAGGTCTCACACAAAGTTATGCACATAGTTAGCAGCAGCTAAATCAGGCCATAAACCATTGTGAGTTATCCTGCCTGTAGGAAAATGTCATCATGTGACAGAAGGCTCTTCTATGCTTTATCCAAGTTTGCATTTCTGACCTCATTTTCCCAAGAGGTCATATTGAAGTTTCATGATTCCTAAGCTCCTGGATCTCGTTTTCAACCATCGAGACATTATAAATGCTCTTCTTCCAGGAAGTCCTTGCTGTGTAGTGATGCTCTTATATATCACTGAAAGCAACAAGATGCTTTGGAAGAACAGGTCCCACCCTGCCTGCACAGTCTGGGGCAGGAGAGGGTAAAAGTTCCTGCAGCTAGGTAATGTATGTATGTGAACATGATATTCACTTATTTACATAGGTAGTTATAATTTATAGCTTGCTTACTTCCTGAGAGGACTTGAGTCAGCTAGCTAGAAGTTAAAATACTTGGGAAAAATCTCATTTTGAAGTTCTTTGATGTGAAAATTATGCTGCACAAGTTGGCACACCGAGAATTTTTCGTCCGATTTCTGTCTCCATGTCTGATCCATTTCAGCAGTGGAATTGCTTGATGATTTTTTTTTTTTTTTGTGGAAAACTTAACTGAACAACTCAGTCTTAGAAATTCTTTGATTTTTTTTTGTTTTGTTTTGTTTTGTTTTGTTTGTGCTCAAGGCAAAAATTTTTGCTCTGGTTTCCCATCTGCAATTGCAGATTCACTTTAAATAAAATGCAAAAGGAAATCAATGTTTAATGCCTTTACTGAAAATTAAGTGAAACTAAATACTCCAGATGAATGAAGCAACCCAATTTCTTTAAAAAGACCTTATCAAAGAATCATGTGTGATAAACCTGGGATGTCTGGATAGGAGAGGACTATAGGGCAGCAACTGAGAAAGTGGAGATATTAGTCTTCCCTATTGACAGTTTGAATATTTTGTGCATGAGGTAAGAGATACTTTCTTGTAAACATATCTCTGCTTGCTGCTCATTTTCTGATGACTTAAAACCTTTTCTTCCCACTTTTATATCCTCCCTCCACTCTCTCTAGTTGAGAATATGGCAAGGTCTGTCTTACATAATACATTGTTTCTTCTAATGATCATATTTACAGTACTTATAAGGCAAATTATAACATGAGCTCTACCTGTATGAAATTTTGCAACAACTTGGTTATTCAACTTAAAATATGGGGTTCCCCCACCCCTTTTGGTAGGACTTTAAGCAAGAAACATTCAATAATATTAACATGTCACGTTTGCCCCTAAAAAGAGAAACCATGTAGGTAGGGCTTTAGCATTCTCTCCTAACACATTCACAAAGAAAAGAAATCACACCCACCGTCCATTGTTGAAAATGGAGAGAACCTAGAAGTGGAAGAGGCGACTAAAGAAAAAGTGGCAGCTAGGAGCTGAAGAAGAGAGACCAAAGATTGCCGGGTTGTAAGACCAATAACTGGGACAAAATATAAACACAACAGTGGTTGCCAAGACTTCAGATTTAAGGATATGTTTTTAAATATGAAATCTTTTCGAATTCCCTGGTTAATTCTGGCAGATAGTGTACGCTGGGATAGGACTTGAGTTTTAATTTCTTCTTTTGAATTTCACTAGGGTGCAAGTAGTCAGTTTGAGACCCCATCCCTATGTTAGTAATTGGGGATGAAATAGTAGAAATGTTAGAGTTCTGGATTTCATAACTGATCCATGTCATATCCTAGAGCCAGAACATATCATTGTGGTCATCTTTGATAACATCATCTGCATCATCACAACCAGTATTATTGCTATAGTGCTAGGCCCATGCTGTCTTTCATACTTTGCTACTATATATTTCAGAACTTTGGTACCAAGTCACATTCCAGTAAAAAGCTTAAAAAATACTCCCAAATCCAACAACATTATTAAATGTGAACCAAACACCATAGTTTTTTCCTCACCATAACCCCAAATATTTATTCATAAAATGAAAATCCCAGACAGAGATGAACATGTTTTTGTTGTGTTCATTAGGAACTTTGGTAGCACAGTGAGGTACAGCCTGCATCTTTTCAATCTAATGAGTCAAATTATAGAGTACTGCGTTAATAATGAATAGCTAAGAGTGAGAATCAATAACAAAATCAAAAGCAAATCTTCTTTTACTGGCTAAAAGATAGACAGAAGACAACATTCAGCAATCTTTCAGCAGCAAGCATCAGAAAGTGTTTATCTATACTCCTTTTAACAGAAAAGAAACTTACTTTGTAGGGTAGAAGTTTCACCCATGTCACACTACTTACTAAAAGAAACACTGTCAAGCTAGAACCTATAAAGAGCCACGTAAAAATCTTTCAAATCCTCATTACAGATCAAAGCTTTTGCTTCTTTAATCTCTCATTATTTGATTGATCTCTCACAAATATTTTTATCTGTGTAGAAATTTAGGGTAATAGAGGTGCTAAGTACAGCTTTTGTGAGCCTACCTCACGTCTTTATTTTGGGTCTATAAGTCTAGAAATTGCATTGGTCACATTACTGTCAAATTGAATTAGTCAGAGTTTGAGGTATGAACAGTCATTTCTATCCCTGTCTTGTTCTTTTTATTTTCTTTTAAATGAAGCAGGAAAGTAGTTAGCACTCCATTTTGTGAGGACAATGTCCATGTACAGATACAAGATTGGGAAAATACAGTGTAACATTCATAGCTGAGCATTTTCAGAGTTTTAATTGGTAATTACAGATGCATGTGAGTGCCATTTGGAACAAATGGAGGTAAATATATCACAGTAACAGAACCAAGCAAATCTACTGAATAATCATAAAGTTTAAACAGTTTTTAAGGCATATGTCTAAACTCCCAAAGTCATAGCACTTTCACAGGGATCATCTTTCACTGAGCCTATAGCTAGATTCTGGTGGATTGGCTGACCAGTCAGGCCCCAGAACCTTCCTGCCTCTGTGTCCCACAACTAGGCTCTTCTAGGTACATGATACAATGGCCAGCTTTTTTTTTTTTTTTTAAATTTAATGCTGAGATTTACAGACTAGGTGGTTGGGATCTGAACACAGACTTTCACGCATCCACAGCAAGCACTTTACCATCTAAGATATCCGTATAGCCCCAGGGATTGTAGCTCTCCAAGAAATTATTATTATTGTTGTTGTTATTACTATTATCATTGATATACCCATCTTAAAGTTAGATGGAGAATATGACCTATCTTGAGCAAAGGATCAGTTTTGAATGCTTGGTAGTCTGTCAAAATAATAAAACTTCTAAAAAGGAAGAACAAAACAAAAACAAGATAGAGAGGGAAGAAAGAGAAACCTGGCAAATCAAACCTCATAGTAGTCAACTCTGGGTCACTTCACTTAAAACATCAGATGTCTTGTTACTGATGCCCAGAGACACCAGGCTCCTTATACATTCCCAATTCTGACACCAGACTGGCTGGCTTAAAAGCTAATTTTACATCTGTTAGCTGTTACCTGTCATAAGAAAACAGTTGCCAAATCTGCTCTCTTGGATTTCAAAAGTAAAGGAGCTGACAAACAGTTGTGTAGGCTCCACCCACTGTCCTATGCCTGTGTTAGCTCTTATCTCTTGGCTTTCTTCTTTCTCCTATATCAACTACTTTTGAAAGGTGTTTTGAGTTCTTGCTTTTCAACTACTCACATACTTAAATTTGGTTAGTATAGAAAGTTTAGTGCAAGCTGTGTGCGTGAGTGTGTTTATTTATATATATATTGTGTTAATGTGTGTGAGTGCATGTGCATATATGGTATGTTTGTATGTGTGTGTGACTGTTCATATGTTTATTAATATGTGTGTGTGTGTGGATGCGCACACGTTCATGCTTACATTGGCACATATGCCAATGGAATGCAGAAGTCAATTTTAGTGCCTTTCTTAATTGCTCTTCACCTTATATTTTGAGTTATTGTCTCTTGTTGAATTATACGTTTGGGAGACTGGCTAGCAATCCTGAGGGATATTTCCATGTCTACCACTCCAAAGCACACATTACAGTGTGCACTATGTTTCACAGCTTTGATATGATCTCAGGTTAGCCTTTCATTGGCTAAGCCTTTTCTTCACTTTCTTTCAATTTGTTAACCTACAACTATGTTTTCATTTTATCAGACCCTAAGAATTTTATACCAAGTTTTATAGGGGCAGAGTGTTGCTTGAGGTTTATGAAAAGGTGACCTCAGTATTGAAGCCATGTTAGATTTCAAATTACAACTTCAGAGCAATGCAATCCAACCTTGAAATATACACCTAAGCCACCAAGACCAAGCAGCTCAGGTCTTTGAACATAAAGAAACTTCTGGGTTCAGTGCCCTTTAATCTTCTGGTTCTTGTGACATGGTGATAGCAAAGATACATACATATTTGAATGCATACATACATATATATTTAAATAGAACTATTCAAGTTTATATTATATATATATATATATATATATATATATATATATATATATGACTATTTAAACCTGTATCTAATTTGAGAGAAAATTAAACAACTGGACAATTTTCAATCATGATCTTTCAAGCATAGAAGTCGATTATTGCACAATACAGAAGTCCTTATTATATTACATGACAAATTTATAACACTGTTCTAAAGAGCTGTTTGGCATGTGTCTATCTGTTTTAGTCTCAAATGCTTATTAATCTTTTTCTGTTTGTTTCTTGTTGTGCTACTTTGTGTGTGTGTATGTGTGTGTTTGTGTGTTCTCCTTTAAGATGCTGGTTGTTCAACCTAAGAAAATACTTTGGTCTTTGGGAAACACAGGTTATCAGATACAGTGCTGTAGGAACTCCTTCAGTTAATAGTATTTAAGATTCCAACCCACTTGGGGGTGGTCTCTTATACTATAAATGCTCTCTCTCTCTCTCTCAGCTGCTAGATTCAGTTCCTGTTCCTTATTTATGCAGAAGACTGTGTTTTGTGAGTCTACCTCTAAATAAAGAACCCTTTATTATACTTAGCTCTGAGCTAGTGTGGTACTATGTTATTCATGTTCACTTACAATTGGTACACTAGTGTGGGGCTGACTACATCCATCTAAAACCAGAGAAAGCTTGGCAAGGCATTCTAGACACAAAAGAACAGAGTTGAACATGTCTTCTTGTTAACTGACATTATTTTTATTCAAATGGGCTCTGTTCACTGGTGGTGAGCAGGGGAACCATGGCTCCTTTAAGAAAGGTCTTCCTGAGTCAGCTTTAGCAGGAACAAAACCTTAGGACTTCTAAGAAACAGCAGGTTCCAGGTTTGTGCTAATTGCACAAAGAGCCTTCTCTCTTTCAGGAGGTCAAGCACTTAAATGGGGTTTATGGGCAGTGTGCTACATGTTAGTTGGTAGCAGCATGGAACAATTTCTTCTCAGAGGTGAGGTGGTGAATGTGGCTCCAAACCCAGCAGTCCCAGAACTGGCAGTAATGGTAACTCCACCATACTGAAAGTCTGAGAGAGGCAGAGCCAGCATCCATGGCTCCAGGACCAAGCTGCTTACCATTTTAAAAGCACTCCTGTTGAGAAAATTATTATAGGTACACAATAAAGGCAGATTCCGATAAAAAAGACCTCTGAATGGGTCAGAGTGTTGAATAAATATACTTGGGCTTAGGAGAGATAAAAAGAGTAAAGATATCGTAAAAGTAATATAAAAGGGTACAGACAGTCATAGATCAATGGAGTTAAAAAAAATAAGCCACATAAAGATGGAATATACACGGAAAGTTTTGATTATGCATGTTACTGTGTTTTCTTTGAATTTTTTGACTGTGAATGAACTAAGTACAGAAAAACATTTCATTTTATGGCCTGCTAAGCTATACCAACATATACACTTTAAAGGTATCTTGACTTCAAACTTAGAGTCTAAGAATATGTTGCTTTGGAAAAGAGGTTCTGCTTTTGTTTCTACAGAGGATGAAAACCTGTGGATTAATTCCAGACTAATGTGATTTGATGGACCAAGACCCCCTGTAGTTCTTCATAAACCCCTAAAATTACTTTGCTCAACAAAAGCAGGAAGTAGTTTGGAGACAACTACACCCTAATTCCCAAATATTGTTGATAAATGCTTGTTTACATTTAAAGGGGGATATGCTATAGAGATAAATATTTTGCATTGTTATGGATCTTGGTTTATTGGTACAAATTTAAGGTCAATTTTGTCATATGTATATTTCTTCTCTTGATTAAGATATTGTGTTTGTGCACCTCATTTAAAAATGTAATGCATAATTAAGAAATACAGGTTAATAGATAGTCATCTATAATAGTCAAGCTTGTAGCAATGGTAGTTAGGTTTTCTAGATGTACAGAGATATGTTTCGGATGGATAGATATTCTTCAAACCTTTCAAAGCTTGCAGATTATAGCATTTAAAATGTTTTAAGAATGTAGGACTTTTCATGACAATAAGACACAGCTGATCATGGCAACACTGATCTACTTCAAGAGGATGATGGGCACTGAAGAAGCTCCTCATGGAGTTTGTTAGCCACTTGGGTAAGAAACTGCTCTTGTCTGAACTGCTTGATTTTATGCAGTATGAAATGGACATGTAGGACACACAGAGAAATGACTGCTGAACTTGTCTAAAGATGGGATGGTTCTTCTGGGTTCCTGCTTCATGAAAGAACTGCGAGGCAGTTTGCATGGCACAAAAGATAGCAACTGATGAACTTTGCCAGTACAAGGCATAAGAGACCTTCAAATTTCCTGCTTCATAGAAAAGTCTGCCAGATACTATGGGCCTATAGACTGAAGATTGGATGCCCCAATGTTACAGAAGAACTTTGAGTGACTGACCAGGCAATGAGATGTTTCTGTCAATTCTAGAGTTTTGGAAGTTGCTTACAATGTACTTACTGTTAAGTAATAATATATCCTCTAGGGTCTTTGATGGAGTTGTAGAATAGATATAGTTTTTTTAGAGGTGATAACAGATAAAGAAGATATAAATATTATAACTATAGTTCTTGATAACTGTTTTGTTGTATGTAATCTTGCTATGTTAAAGTTGAAAATATTTCTTTTTATTTAGACAGTATAGGGGAGGTGATGTGGTATTTCCCTCTATATACTGTGAATACCATTGGTTAATAAAGAAACTGCTTCAGGTCTATTGCAGTGCACAACAGGGAAAGGTGGGAATTCCAAGCAGATAGAGGAGGAGAGAGTAGGTGGAGTCAATGAGAAGCCATGTAGCCACTACAGGAGACAGACACCGACTGCAATCTTACTGGTAGACCACAACCATGTAGCGATACACAGATTAATAAAAATGTGTTAATTTAAGATGTAAGAGCCAGCTAGAAATACACTTAAGCAATTATCCAAACAGTATTAATATAGTTTCTTTGTAATTATTTCAAGTCTGGGTTGCCGGGAAACAAATGAGCAACCTCCATCTACACACTAGTCTTCCCTCATTTAAACTTAGTGAAAAGTACAGGTTATGAGATACACTAGTCTTCTCTCAGGTAACTCAATGGGAAGCACAGGTTATCAGACTCACTAGTCTTCCCTCATTTAAACTCAGTGGGAAGTACAGGTTATCAGACACACTAGTCTTCCCTCAGTTAAACTCAATGGAAGGACTGCCCTTATAATCATGGTGCTGTGAAAACCTCATTAATTCTAACCTATACCCCATTTTATCAAGGTTACAAAGGTAATTATTAACATTTTTTTCTCTGTGATGGGGAAAAGTATAAAACTGGTTTTATGGGTTTTTTTTTCTGTAAAGAAATTGAAATTGTCTTCACATGAAGATTTATATAACCTTTACTGTTTTTAATCCTCTCGTTTATCATTTTATTTTTAAAAAGTAAAATATCATATTGTGTTGAATTAATTAAGAATTCCTACTACTCATGGTCATCTTTAACATAAGATTACTATAAAAACTTGGTACTTTTACTCTTTTGATTTCATATATTTTCTTGCTATTTTTCACATTCCACACACAGGCAGACAAACAGACAGACAAAAAGATACACAAACAATAACAACAAAAAAACTTATTAAAATTACAAAAAACCCCAATTTTCTAAAATGCCTCTCAATTTCCTGAGAAAAATCAACATTCAAACTTAGGAAGCATAGATCCCCAGACAGATTGTGCTTTTCATTGCCTATGGAAAAACCCAGTGTAGTTAGATGGTCAACCTTAGTCAGTCAAACAGGCTGAACTTTGACCTGTTATGTACAGGAAAATAATAAATGCACACCCCCCCCCCCAAACTGCCTGTGAGTTTCTCAGCAAGCATTTTGATCACCATGAAAAAATGGGCTAAAATGTTCAATTTGCTAAGTAAATCAAAGCTACCAATTAGTAATAATTTACTTTTCAAATTCTATTGAGTAGTATATATTGGAGCATGCTGAGCAGGATATGGTGGGGCATGCCTGTCATGCCAACATTTAGAAGGAGTTCAATGCCATCTTCAGTTACACACAGAGAGGGAGACTACCCTGGGATCTGTGACAAGGTGTCTTAAAAAAAAGATGAATGATCAAACAAGAAAGACTTTAAACATACAAGTGAGGAAGTTCTTCACCACTAGATATGCCTTATGGAAATAATTATATAAATACTTCAAACTGAACTAAAAATGAACACAACAAATTTGTTATACTGTCACAGTTGTATGAAAATGTCTCTTAAAATTTGCATATTTATCAAAAGGAAGAGTAAGAATAAGTACAGTCACAAGCATTCACTGCAATGAGTACACAATACAGACAACAAGAAGATCTGATCAGTCACATGAAGCGTGTGTGGTGGGAGAGGATAGAACACTGAGATACTCCAAGCTTCCGGAGGTAAGTTATTAGCAAAGCACAGTGAAGTTCTAGAACTGCAACAGGTGGAAAACAAGCTCCACTGTAAATACACAATATATAATAAACACAGAAAATGATAGCAAGAAGAAAAATATACTGCTATGAATAAAAAAAATGTCCTTAAAATTTATGAAGTGCATTAATACAGTACATAGATGTTGGGATAAAAAAAGAAAAGAAATCTTTAATATGAGTCTAAACTTAAACTTCCTTGATCTGAAAAAGGAAAACTCTAATAGACATTTAGTCAAAGAAATAATAATTAGAGCAAATTTATATGCAACAGATGATGGAAAATCAATTACAATGCAATTCCTTTAAAAAAAAACAAGCAAATATTCAGGTGTACTAAGGGAAAAAAGATGAAAAATTCAAGTAAATAAGAACAAGTAGAAATGGGATATTGTAATGATTCCACACAGGTAGAAAATAAAAATGTCATAAAGGGCAATTATGAAAACATATATTTCAACAAATTGAACATGAAAAGAAATAGATAAATTAACTGAGTCATAAAGCTGACTAAAACTAAATGAAAGTATCTAGCTATAGCAAACAATGAGAAGGAAGGAGGAGGCTGCTCACAAGCAAACACCTCCCAACAAACATATCTAATGGGAAGGAGTTCAGAGGAGGATGTGGCTCCAAAGGTTCGCTCTAGGTGGTCTCATGATGTTTCCTTGCTCATGCTTGTTCTTCACAGGGTTATCAAATGCTTGTTCTTCACAGGGTTATCAACTCTTCTGGAGGAACTTTCTCTCAGAGTCTTTGCTTCTTCCTGGGATGAGAACATGTCATTGTCACCAATGTTTAGATAGTGAAGCATATGTGGAAAAGTCGATATATTGAATACTACAACATGAGGTCAAAATGAAGAAAAAAGCCAGCAATATCTTACAAAGGCAGCATGTGGGTTTCCCACAGGAAATGATCCCATTTATTTGAAGTGTATTGGACACTTGGCAGTACCTTAACATGCAGGACCTCTCTGTCATCTATTCTAACCCAGCTAGGAGTCAAAACTTAGTCAAAGCAGCCATATCCCAATGCAGATAAACAGGTAGCTCAGAGCATCCCCAGGAGCCCTCAGAGTTGATCAGTCTTGACAAAATGGGGCAATCAATCAATAGACTCAAATAAAAGAAAAATAAGACTCAAAATCAAAATGATTGTTTATATGGAGACCCATCTACTCAAAAGTTAAAGGAAAGATTGGTCATACTGAAGAGCCATAGAAGATACAAGAAGTCATAAATTCAGTATCTAGGAGTGAAAATCAATATCCTTGAGATTAAAAAAATCCACAATGAGAGCAAATATATAACAAGTTGGATAAAGTTGAAGGGAATAATTAAAATAATTACAAATTTAAGATCAAGCAGAGCAACTATCAAAAGTAAAGTGAAATTTATATCTGAAAAATAGGTACAAAAGCAGAGAACTTTCAGTGTGGTCAGACAATTAATGAAGATAAAGAAAACTTGAACACATTATTAGTCTTTTTTACTTTTTACAGCTATTCTTTTTAGAAAATTTCTAAAAATTAGCAAAGTAGACTTCAAATTAAAACTAACCAGAAGAGATAAATAACGACATTACATTCTAGCCAAGAGAAGAGTTAACCTATAAGATATTACTAACCTTAACATACAGGCAACAAACTCTGGAGAAACCAATTTTAAAAAGAAAAAAACCCTACTGTTGGCTTTAATGATACCGATTATCATTAACCCAATAATCGTAGGTAATTTTAATAACTCACTTTCTCTAATAGGCAGATTATCTGATGCCCTTTTCTGATCTTTGAAGACATTGAATGGATATGGTAAACATTCATACATGCAGATGAACCCTCACATCTACAGTAAAAATAAGCTAATATGTTAACAAATAATTTATATTTCTAGTTTTTGTAAATTGCTTTTTGGAAAAGTCACAAACATTATAAATCATCAGAACATATTTTTGGGTTTTAAAACTGACAAGGCAGATGATCTTAAATATGGACAATTTCCTGAATATAAGATAAAGAAACAATCCCTGTTATAGAAGCATAGCTAGACAGACAAGGGACAGAACAGATAGTCTTAAGATTAGAAAGCTACAAAGACAACATTGTATGGAGAAATACTCAAACTAATCAATGATGGAAGGCAGGGCATCTGAGTACAAACATGGAATAAAACACAGCTAAGAAAAGTGCTGGGTGATGGGAGCATGCATTGTGCACTAGTTATTGTCAGTTTTCCTTGAGAAGATTCCTGATTACATTAACTGTGAGATAGCCGTGTATCTGTTAGAGATAAAGAGTGAGGATTTTTGTATAATTTGGAGGTATGTAGTGAATACTCACAGTTGGTCTTGGGGGAGTTTAGAAAGCTTTTAAGGACTGACTATCCCAACTGCATTAGGTATCCTCTATGAAGAACTGTGCAGGCTATGTAGTTACAGGGCCAGACACGTGTGTTTATGAAATGAGAGACCATGACCAATGGCAGGCTATACCACACACAAATTTAAAACCTACCCTCCTACATAAATAGCAGGTATTTTACCAAACAAATTTACCAATTTATTTTTAGAGTGATTGTATTTTGGGGAAATGGTGATAACAAAGAAATCAAATATCATACAGCATGTCTGAGAAAAAATGAATACTTGTCTGAGATGAGCAAAAGAACATCTCCTGTCAAGAATAAAGGGGATATTTATAATTTCCTATGCTTCCTGGCTTTATTGTAGTACAGTCACTGGTTGTGTCGCTTTGTCTTTCGTGAAACTCTGATAGTTAATAATGTATCATGCTAGACACTTCTACCAAAATTTCTGAAAACCTTGACCCACTCCTGCATCATAAGACAGCAACTCATTAAGCAGTGTAAGAAAGAAAGAACTTCTAATTAGGTGGTTTGAACAAATTCTAATTCATGAAGGATTATGTAAGCTTTATGCTCTGCAGTAATTTCTACTACTAAGTGAATCTGCCAAGATTAGCTCTGTCTGATAGCCTAATAAATAAATGCATGAATCAGAGGAGCTGTGTGTAGAAGCGTCTCCTTGTATCCATTTCTCTAATTCATTTTGCCAAATGTGACATGGATGTGTGCAGTTTTTAAAAAGCTTGACACATGCTAATTTGTCTTCCTTTGATACTGTCTTCTGACCACAATAGATGTTTTCTTTGTGGTCTGTTTGTGAAGTTCAAATTTCCTGATTTGATTGAATTGCTTGTTTGAGGTAGAAGTTTTATATACTCTTTATGACATGTTTATGAAAGTGACATGCCCTTATGGAGAATTTGGCGTGTATGTGAAAGAGGCTGTTTTAGTTGCCTTTATGTTGTGATAAAACACAGCAGCCAAGGCAAATTACAGAAAGAAGAGTTTGTTAGGTGTTTACAGTTCCAGAAGGGAAAGTGTCCGTCTTTGTGGAGAAACATAGAAACAAGTAGCAGATGTGGCAGCTAGAACAGGAAAGTGAGAGCTCCCAACTTGAACTGAAAGCTGGAAGAAGAAAGAGGAAACAGGAAATGGAGCAATGATTTTTTTTTCATAAGATTTTTTTTATTCTTTTTTAATTAATATTTCCACATGCTCCTCGTTTCCCATTTCCCTCCCCTCCTCCCAAATATTGCCCCCTCCCCCCACTCCCCTCCCCCTATCCCCACTACTCTCCTCCACCCCCCATACCATTCCCCCTCCCTCTCGATACTGAAGAGCAGTCCAAATTCTCTGCCCTGCGGGAAGACGAAGGTCTTCTATCTAAGTCCAGGAAGGTGAGCGTCTAAACAGGCTAAGCTCCCACAAAGCCAGTTCATGTATTAGGATCGAAACCTAGTGCCATTGTCCTTGGCTTCTCATCAGCCTTCATTGTCCGCCATGCTCGGAGAGTCCAGTTTCAACCCTTGCTTATTCAGTCCCAGACCAGCTGGCCTTGGTGGGCTCCCAATAAATCAGTTCCACTGTCACAGTGGGTGGGTGCATCCCTCGTGGTCCTGATTTCCTTGCTCATGTTCTCCCTCCTTCTGCTCCTCATTTGGACCTTAAGAGCTCAGACCGTTGGAGCAATGATTTTTAACTTAAAGGTGGGCCCTCGGTGACACACTTCCTCCCGCAAGTCTGCAATACATAAAGGTCCCCAAGCAGCCCCATTGACTGGGATCTAAGTGTTCACATGTAAGAGCTTATAGTTCATAGTTGTCACACAAACCAGTACAGAGGTACAAATACCATAATCATGAATGAAGGGCAGCCGGTTATTTATGAGATTCATCAAGTCCTGTATTTCAGCAAAAAACCTATCTTGGTCTTCATTCTGACTGTGAAAGAACTACGTTTAGCAAAACCCATATGTATCCAAACCATTGATAAGTTCAAAGCTTTGCAACTTCATTTTCAATAATCCATCTTCCTGAATTTTCCTTCCTGATACATGTAGATGCCCCAAACGTTTAATGCCCTTGCTTTACTCTTTCTGTCATGGGTTAAGCCAGGATCTGTATTACAGAAAGTCATTTTCTCTCTTGGAAAATATCCTAGTGGTGTGTGCTCTTGCCCCAATACCTCTAACTTTATATCATGTGTTTGACTGGCTTTTTTTATAACACACACATTTGTGGAATCTTGCAATGTTGTTTAATAGCTAGAAGTCAAACTCCATTTTTATCACTTCAATCTTTCCAAACTACCCTTAGTCATATGCTTACACATACAAATTTTATTTTTGTTTTAATCATGTGTGGAGATACATCATATGAATATAGTTGCCTGTGAAGCTTAAAAGAGAATATCAGATCTCCTAGAGCTGATGTTACATATGGGTAACATGGGTGGTTGTGAGTTGCCTGATGTGGGTGCTGTGAACTAAACTCAGATCTTCTGAAAGAGGAGTATACATTCTTAAGCACTGAGTCATTTCCTTTGCCCTTCAGTGTTGCTTTATTTTGATAAAGAAAATATTTATATTTCCATTATAAGTTTAATATTTTGGAGGGCAATGTCTGTTTCCTTCTCTGTATTTTCCCTAGGTGTGATTTTAATGTGCTTCCAAACTCATTTTCAATTGAATAGTTAAAATTTGTATAAACTAAAATGTTTTTCCATATTTGCTACAATGACTGCCACATTTCCAGTAGTTGATAGCAGAGGCTAAATGTAAATGTGCATATTTCTTTTTTTGAATAAGGTTAGTACTTTTATTTCTAAAAGATTGTTTTGTAGAATAGTAATTGTAACACCTAAAACGTGCCAACTCTTTTGTTTCTTAAATAGCACGTGCCCATATTTTCTTTCTGATATATGTTAGAATTTCCAAAACTAAAAAAAGGCTAGTAAGCAATTATTTTGACATTATGCTACTTGCCCTAGAAATGTGTAAGTTTTTAGACACAATGCCTGCCAGACTGAAGTAATGTTTCTGAATGTTACTACAGAATTAGCACAAGGGGAGATACTAGGTTAAAAATTTTCTTAAGCTTTCAGTGAATCTGCAAGCTTAGGGTTAAACAATGGTGTTTGGAGAATGAGTTCAGAGGATGACACATGAACGTTGGCTTTCATAGAAGGAAGCTCTGGTCATATCTAAACTTCTCTTTGCTGAAATGTTACTTATAAGATGGAATGGCAGGATAGGTAACTCCTATGTCTGGACAGAAAAAGTCTTCAAAAACTACACCAAGTTGAAGGACAAAATATAAATATTTACAATCAAATCTTACCAGAGTGGTCAGGTGTTTTGGTAAACATCATAGCGATCTTCCATATTTGAAAATGGAACTGACATTTGCTGTTTTTCTTTGTGTACTCCATAGAGGTCTGACATTTATCTCTCTGTTTATCTGTTTCTGTGTGTCTCTCTGTCTCTGACACATGCATACACACACACATATACACACAAGGTATGCTCCTCTGATATGTATTCTGTTTTCTTTCAACAGAAATCAGAGTCAAGAAATTTACTACAAGGTATCTAGCAAAAACATAACAAAACAAGAAAAAACTGGTTTTGTTTTGTTGTTATTGTTTCATTTCATTTTGTTCTGTTTTTAATTACTTTTCTCAGTGCAAAACAAGTTTCCTGCCTCTGTCTCACCTAACCTTAACCAAAATACAAATGATGGAATGGAGATTTGCAGAGGGATATTCACCTAGGAGCTTCAAGACTTCTTGTGTATAGTATAGCATTGTGACTGTGACTTCAGCGGCCACAATGGAAGTGAATGACCTGTCTTTCTTCATCACCATTGTAACTTCAGAACATCATTATCATAAAGAATGCAAGGATGTGTAAGAAGTTCCTGTCACAACAGGTGAAAGCGATAGATCTTTATCTTCCTACCACTCCTAAATCTCCAGATCACTTCCAGGCTGATGAATTCATTCAGTCATGCTCAGGAATAAACTTACTTGGTTTAGTAAATTCAAGACACTAGCTACTAAAAAAAAATATGAAGGTATGAAGTAAATCCACAAATTTTCTAATGTAGATTAAAATTTTCTACATACATGTATACATATATGCGTATAGTCTATGGATGTTACCCCATTCAATTCACTTCCTCATTATTCTTATTTATTTTTTTATCTAAATAAAATGGGTGTGTGTGAAAATGGTATATTACACACAGAAATATTTACAAAGGTTTATGCTCCATAAATAGAATAGAATTCACTATCTTGAACTAGGTCTTTACTCCTGTCCTGTTAGATGGAGGTGCATTATCTAGATGGATTATGGATATCAAAATTCAAAAGTAAAATTGACCGACAATGGTGCATAGAAAAGACTTACTTGGTTGTCAAAGGTACATAGGATATCTTTATGCGAATAGGTTAGGGAATTTAGTACTTTATGTTTAAAGAAAGAACATGTAAATTTGCAGATCAGTATGTCATCAGATTTTTAGAAAGCTGCTGTATGGCCCAGCAGAACACCTTAAAGGCAAAGGATAGAAGAGATGGTTGAAATCAGTTCAAGGTTATAACCACTTGATTTTCTTAAGAAGTCTGTCGTCCTTGGCAGGCACTGAGCTGCTTCTCATCAGAGGTATTCAAGCTGAGTGATGATGGTCGATAATCATTGGTCTTTTCTGACACTGCATTAGTGATACACAAAGAATCCTCCCGAAATCAGTTTTCCTATTTTCCTTGATAATAATTACAGTTGTGTTCAAATCTCTGAGCTGACACAATCAGAATCAACTTCCCTAGAATTCAAGTGTTCCAAGTGTTCACTCCACTCCTTTTTTTTTTTTAGCTAACATAACTTCTTATTTTGAAGAAGAGGGAAAAAAGCCCAAAGGTACCCTACGCATCAAAATGCTCTTGAAATATAACATTTTGATGAGTTAAGAAGTAAAGCAGTAAGAAATAAGTATGGATTAAATGTCTCTTAAAAAAATGGGTGTTAAAAATTGATGGAACAGCACCTGGCAAAACACACTAAGGACTTTGCCAAGTCTCCAGCATTTGAAATATTCTTTGTTACACTTGACAAAGTCAACCACACTGAGTGTCTCAAAAGATATTGCCACTACAGACTGGCATAGCTACTCATAAATACACAGTGTGAGTTTTCAAACAGATTCTTCCATTCAAAACAAAACAGAGTCAAAGCCTGTGTGCAGGGTGGTTTCCTGGACATCTTCCAAGCAGAGAAAACTAATCTGGAAAAATGCAGCTATTGTCCTTAATAAACTAGCGACTTGTGTTTCAGTTTTATGCATTCCATTGTTGTGTGTCTATTGTGTTTGTTGTTATTGTTTTGACCTAAAGAAATCTATTCAGTGATATGCCCGACTCTTTCCTAGACAAAATCACAGCATTGATTTGATGACCTGTTTCTGGCTCATTCCTTCTCTATTCTCTTATCTCATCAGCTGCCCCCTCATCTCCATTTTACATTGTTTCATGTGGCGACAACGTACTTCCTCTTTTAACCCTTCTCCATTTCAGTTACAACAACCATAGGCAAGATCATCAGGATCCTCAAACATGTCATATAGAGAAGAGGCTGTAAGGATGGTCCCTAAGATCTGAAATGGGCCATGAGTCTTCTCCATATCTAGAAAGTGTTGAGCTATTTTCCCAGCTTGACCCTCCCTGCTGAATTCGTTTCATTGTGAAAACAAACTACTGTTAACATGAGCATTTGGTTCTTTATAAAATCAAGTTCGTTCTAATTAATTGGTTATTATGTTTAGAGATACATTCTGGAAAGCATTGATTGATACCAGAAGATAAAGGATTCCATCATGTTGGAGAGACATTTGAAAATATTCTGAGATTGCTGAGTTGTCTCTGGCTCACTACTACCTATTTCTTGAAAGCTGTGTACCCAGAGAATCGTCATGGCCTAAAGACTGGCCATGTCAGTGTGTACTGGGTACATTCATGTGCACAAAAGTCAGGCAGATAGACAGGCAGATTGTTCCTGAGAGGGAATGACAGCAGCTGATGATGCTACTTGTTCTAAAGTAACACTGCCAATGATCAAAATATCGGTCTGGTAGGGAGTGCCAAAGTGTGAAAACAACTAATGGACTTTGCCGTTACAAGGCAAAACAGATCTTCAAATTTCGTGCTCCATGGAAAAGTCTTCTGGATACTATGAGCTAGTAGGCAAAAGATGGGTGCCCACAATGTTACTGAAAAACTTTGAATGACTGTCCAGGTAGTGAAATGTCTCTGTCATTTCTAGAGTTTTGGAAGTTGCAAATACATCGCCGTGCAAGAGAAAACAGAAGGGTGAAACTTGTCACAAACAGAAAACATAAAGAATTTGGAGGATCCATGTCAAGAAAATGGCTGATGGTGCATGGCAGTAAAACCCTTGACCAAAAGAAAACTTAGATTTGGGGTAAGTGAAATTGATAAAAGATGAACTACAGAAACAAACATGTGTCATCATGATAAAGCGTCTATGAACTTATGAATATGTTATCTTTATATACTTTCCAGCTATTTGAATTTTTTATTTATTAACTATTTATTATTATATTGATTTTAAATAAGCTGTAATATGTAAATATAAAGTAGTTAAAGTAATGAGACTAGTAGAAATTTTAGTTTCTGGGCAGGCATTGTGATATTCAGTTATAATCCTAAGATTCAGAAGACCGAGGCTACAGAACCAGGAATTTTATAGATTTAAGGCCAGCCTAGGCAACATCATGAGACTGTGTGCTGAAATACTAAATAAATAGGTTAGATTAGTAACAAACAAATAAATGCATTTCCATGTATAGATATATTTGTGGAAATATTTTTCTTATTTTACTTTATTTGTTTCAGTGTTATTTTCTTTCTTTCTTTCTTTCTTTCTTTCTTTCTTTCTTTCTTTCTTTCTTTCTTTCTTTCTTTCTTATTTATTTATTTGAGTCAGGGTTTCTCTGTAGCTTTGGAGACTGTCCTGGAACTAGCTCTTGGAGACAAGGCTGGCCTCAAACTCACAGAGATCTGCCTTTTTCTGCCTCCCGAGTGCTGGGATTAAAGGAATGTGCCACCACTGCCTGGCTCTCAGTGCTATTTTAGACTAAACATTTGACATATTATCTTGCAAGCCTTTAAAAGGCACAGTACTGCTGTCAAAAACAAACAAACAAACAACAACAAACAACAACAACAAAACAAGCTTAGGCAAGCACAGGTATCCTTTAGTTCAACTATAGGCTTAAAGATACCAGCCAACAAAGGGCAGTTAGGGTGGGTACCTACTATGTGGGCTTCCCGGTCGTTTCCTCTTTTATGCCTGTTTGGCACCTAAAGTAAGTGTTTGGACTGTGCAATCCTCAAAGGGTTTGAACAATTCAGTATGAAGAGGCCTCAGGAGGAAGGGAAACTCTATGGCTACAAAATCATATGTGAAAAATTGGACGGTTCCGATTTATTTGACAGAGTTTGTACTTCAGATACTTGAAGTACAATTAGACAGCTGCTTTATGAATTATAGAAATTTCTGTGAAAGGTAGTGTCATGTGTGAGAAGTAAATTCCCTTCTAGGAATTACAACATCTAAGTTGTGTTGGAGAAAGGATTTACATGCTTAAGTGATTTTAAATGTACAATTTCAAATATGGAGGATAGATTTCAGAGGGTACTCAGAGGATGGTCTACCACAGAAAAGTGTGCATCCCTCTATGGAGGAAACCACATGCTAATTCTGTCGTGTCTGCCAGAAGCGATTTTCACAGAAAATAAAGCAGAACCCAGACCACTTGCAAGGTAAAGCCAGAACAAAGGCAGTGTAATTTAAACACATCATCCTAACAGTTACCCTGTCTGTCTTTCTTCTGTTTCCACTCAGGCTGTAAGTGAAGAACAATGAAGAAGTTTGGTTGTATTTCTTAGAGGTAACCAGAGAATATTAATTAAAAATAGATGAATAAATGAAAAATAGAACAAAACAAAAAGCAAGATCATCTTCTTTCATCATTTACATAGTGAGAGACTCAAAGTCTGTGAGGGAAAGACAAAAGAGGGATGATTGACTGCACAGTATGTTTCGCAGTGATATGGTGCCCTATGGGACCCTGGCTTCTGTGAGAGTCTGAATCTTTACAGTCGGGGAAAGGACAAGGTGCAGATCTGTAAACTGTAATTGGGCAGACCCAGAGAGCTCTCAATTGAGCTGTTGCTCCACAAGCAAGCAGAGGCCTCCTCTGTTGACACTGATGATGGAGATGCTAGCAGAGGGCAGGGAGAGGCACTTGGCTGCCTCCTCTAGAGACCAGGCAGGGCATGCCTTCCTGGGTACTGCGAAGGAAATCCAGCTCATTAAAAACAGAAAGTTTGCCCTGACATTTTCCAACCCTCTCTACACGATTCCCCTCTTGTCTTCATTTCTCAGCCTGACCTTCTTTTCTCACCTTTGCCCCGACGGTCAACGTAACTTCATGGTTGCTACTGATTTTTTTAACGGCAGCAATTTCAACCCAGTAAGAAGTGTCCCCAAAGCACAGAAGGTATCAGACTAAAGTGCCTCTCCAACAACTTGATACTCCGGCTAATTCACAAAAGGCATAGAGGCAGGGATGTGTTGTTTTGTTCTTGGCTTTTTCATAAAGTGGATGTTTCTGTGGCAGTGCCTCACCTTTTGACTTTTATGAATAATCGCTTTTTAAATATAATGTTTCTGAATCACACTCAAATACGCGTCTTCATGGTTTTGCCAGCATAATTATCTTTGCACACAACTCTCAGTATAAAGTTCAAGTGACTCAAGGACTCAGCTCTCTGCTTCAATTCCTTTAATATGCCTTAAGTTTATTACAGAAAGTGTCAAACATAATAGAAAATGCTGATTCTTATGCAAGCAATGACTGCAGACTTTTCAATCATGTTGAACATTGACCAGTGCTACCTAACCCTGTTGCATCTTTATTCCATTCCTAATTTCTTCTAATTACATCAATATTTTAGGAAAATATCAAACATTTTATGTTTTTACCTGTAAATGTTTCACTATGTATATCTAGAAGGAAAGAGAACTAGAAAAATATAAAATAAATAATGCATCTCTACCCCCTGAATAAAACTAGCAAGCCCTTGCTATAAATACACATCTTTTACATTAAAAATATTTAACATTACATTCATTGAGTCACAATTTAAAAAAAGTCTTTTTGTTGTGGTCTTTGATCTCTTTTTACTTCTCTTTTGATCCATAGATTCTTTGCACCTTGCCCTTATGGAGAATTGTTTCTGAAATAATATTTTTTTGAGAGGACCCAGCGAGATGCTTAGTGGGCAAAAGTATAGACCACATAAAACTGACAATAAAGTTCAGACCCCAGAACACACAATGTCATGTAGCTGTAATTCCAGCTCTTCTGCTGTGAGATAGGAAGGGGCAACATGAGAATTGTCCTGAAGTGTGTATCCCAACAGCGTAAACAAGCGGGAAACACATGCCTTCCAAAGTCCTCTGAGCTCCACAAGGGCCACAAGGACTGTTGCATATGTACGCACAAAGACACACCAATGTATTTGACCTTGCAGAATGTCTAATAATCTAAATTTTTCTTTAATACTTTCCCAAAATGTGATACCTTGTTTTTTTTTTCTGATTTATTCATTTTTAATTGACCAACTTTCAGCCAGTTTTCTTTTCTTCTTCTTTTCAGATTTATGTACGGCATCTTCACTCTTAGAAAGTAGTTTTGAGAGTAGCATATTCAGCATTCCAAACCCAATCTATCTCCAGGATATCAAAAAGATACTGTTAAGTCAGATTTAATCTTTGCATGATGATGCATACAAGCGGGGTAAAGCATTTCCATCAGAAAGCATACAACATTTAGCTACCTTTCTTTCCCAAATTGCATTTCCCACCCATCCATGTATTGATCACTTCATGACCATGACTATTTTAAATTTCATTGATTAACATTAAGATATTTTATCAAAACCTTAACTTCTCCTTTCACAAAATAATGTCTTTTAGAAAACTCTTGTTTTCAGTAAAACACAGGCATATAAATGATTAAAAATAGGAAGGCAGAACTGATAAAGAAGGCCATGGTTGAAAACTTCTATAAGGAGCCCACTGATGTCTAAAATCTTAACACCTGTGATGGTGTGAATAAGAATAGGCTCATACATTTGAGTGCTTGCTCCTCAGGGAATGTCACCAATTGAGGATTATGTGATGTGACCTTTTTGGAGTAGGTGTGGTTTTGTTGAAGGAAATGTTTAACTGGGGGAAATGTTGAACTTGGTATTTTGAGGCTTCAAAATACCAAGCCATGCCCAGTGGGTCTCCCTTCCTGTTGCCTGTGGATCCAGATGTAGAACTCTCAGCTACTTTTCACCATGTCTGCCTGCATGCTGCCATGCTCCCTGCCAAGATGATAATGGACTAAACCTTAGAAACCGCAAGCAAGACTCAGTTAAATGCTTCCTTTTATTTATTTATTTATTTAATTATTAAAGATTTCTGCCTCTTCCCTGCCACCACCTCCCATTCCCCCCCCTCCCCCAATCAAGTCTTCCTCCCTCCTCAGCCCAAAGAGCAATCAGGTTTCCCTGCCCTGTGGGAGGTCCAAGGACCACCCACATCCATCCAGGTCTATTAAGGTGAGCATCCAAACTACCTAGGCTCCTACAAAGCCATTATGTGCAATAGGATCAAAAACCCATTGCCATTGTTCTTCAGTTCTCAGTAGTCCTCATTGTTCGCTATGTTCAGCGAGTCCGGTTTTGTCCCATGCTTTTTCAGACCCCGGCCAGCTGGCCTTGGTGAGTTCCCGATAGAACATCCCCATTGCCTCAGTGTGTGGGTGCACCCCTCGCGGTCCTGAGTTCCTTGCTCGTGCTATAAGCATCCTCCTGAATATTAACCTTCATCAGGCGATGAAAGAAGACAGAGACAGAGACCAACATTGGAGCACTGGACTGAAGTCTCACGATCCAAATGTTTCCTTTTAAAAGAGCTCCTGGTGGTCATGGTGTCTCTTCACAGCAATAGAACACCTATGAAGACAACACTAAAGAGTAATATGTCCTGTATAAGATATTGGTTACATTGGGGTTAAAGTTGGAAAATCTGTATTCCATTTTCACCCACCTAATTATGTCAGGTCCCAATTCAAGGGTTCTCATCCAAGACTGATGACAGAAATGCAAATGCCCAACCACGCAAAGGTTTGCAATGCTAAAAATTGTAGACATGCAGATCACACATACATGTCTAGAAATAGCTATGTGGTCAGTGTTAAATTAAACATAGACAGACAAGTAGGATAGTTAAGTGCTGTAGAATGAATATTCTCTTTCCATGTGCTGTACAGATAGTACCTAAGTTGCAATACCCATCCCATCTTCATAAATGTTTCCTCATATCTCTTTCAATATATCTTTTCCTTTCAATGGGTACAGTAATTTTGACTTTTAATTGTCAATTATCTTGCTTCCTTTTTACTTTTATGCAAATAAAATTATGTTTTATATCTTTTTGTGTGTCTAAGTGAATTTGTGCAACATTTTGTGCAATCATTTTATTAAAATAGTTTTAGGTGGTTATTGTATGTACATTTCTAATATAGTTAAAGGGCGTTCTGTTTTGTAATTATATAACTTAGGCATTTTATTATTGAGCTCTTTCTAGTTTTTGGTTTAGATAAAGTAATACTGTTCCTTTGAAAAGTCATTCGTTGACTATACAACTATACATATGTATTTTTATTTATATGTAGACTTTAAAATAAAATTCTTGTTGTTGCAGTTTAAGAGATGGCATAGTGGGTTGTTGACAGAGGTTTCTGTCCTGCCCAGTCCCACAGCTATTCGTCCCCAAAGGAACACACAGAGGTCTACATTAATTATAAACTGGTTGTCTTATTATCTCAGGCTTCTTATTAACGTTTACATCTTAAATTAGCCCAAAATTCTTGTCTGTGTTAGCCACATGACTTGGTACCTTTTATCAGTGAGGCATTCTCATCTTGCTTCCTCTGTGTTTGGCTTTCTCTGTGACGACTGCAGACTGAGCCTTTTCACTTCCGAGAATTCTCCTCTTCTGAATGCCCTGCCCATACTTTCTCCCTGGCTACTGGTCAATCAGCATTTTATTAAACCAATACATGACTATTGTACCACAACAATGGGTAAAGGTACTTAGAGCTAAACTTGACTTTCTTAGCTTATTGTGGAATCTATATGATAAAGGGGCAGGATGATTCCCACATGCTGTCCTCTTACCTCTACACGTGTGTTATGGCATGTGTCCTGTCTCCCAACAATCTAAAATCCACAAATGTTTTCAAAATCCCACTTTGTATAAGATAATATCCATCCTCACATGTACCTGATGTTGCTGAGGGGTTTTCATAGCAGGTACATCCACACTTCCAGAATCAGAATGTGTGTTCTAAGCTATTTCAGGTCCTCATGATTTTAAGATCTGGCCTGACTTTATAGGTATCATTCAAGATTTCTACTGCTATCCAGGGATGGTTATTTTCTGTTTTGGAAGACTAGTATAGCTAAAATTTCATGTTCTTTTATGTTCTTGATTATTATTATTAATGAGTTGTCTATTCAAGTATTCCACCCATTTTGTATCATATTAACTTTTGTTGTATTGCTTCTTTAGCACTTCCTATTAATTTTTTAAATGAATTGCTACTCAATCTAAGAAAAAAATAATTTCAAGGCCCTACAAGAAAGAGGAGTTTAACTTGTATATCTCTGATTGATTTTTCAAATTTCAAATTTTGTTGGATGATTAATTACTATCACCCTAAAACTAAAGATTGTTTCTCACTGACTAAAAAGGTTTGCCTAGTTATTTGCACAATATTATATTTTATCCTTTTTATTATTCTATCAAGCAGATTATTGATATTGCTTTGCTGTAGAAAAATCTTTTTCTACAACACTGGACTGAAGTCTCACGATCCAAAGGAGGAGCAGAAGGAGAGAGAGCACGAGCAAGGAACTCAGGACCGCGAGGGGTGCACCCACACACTGAGGCGATGGGGATGTTCTATCGGGAACTCACCAAGGCCAGCTGGCCGGGGTCTGAAAAAGCATGGGATAAAACCGGACTCGCTGAACATAGCAGACAATGAGGACTACTGAGAACTGAAGAACAATGGCAATGGGTTCTTGATCCTATTGCGCGTAATGGCTTTGTGGGAGCCTAGGTAGTTTGGATGCTCACCTTAATAGACCTGGATGGATGTGGGTTGTCCTTGGACCTCCCACAGGGCAGGGAAACCTGCTTGCTCTTTGGGCTGAGGAGGGAGGAAGACTTGATTGGGGGAGGGGGGGAATGGGAGGTGGTGGCAGGGAAGAGGCAGAAATCTTTAATAATTAAATTAATTAATAAAAAAAGAAAAAGAAAAAAGTATGTATTACTCTCATTAGTTAATGAAAAACTGACAGGCTGATAGCTGGGCAGAAAGTTAGGTAGGAAAGCCAAACTGAGAGTGATGGAAAGAAGGAGAGTTGAGGCAAAAGAGACGCCAGTCAGCCACCCAGGAAGCAAGACAGATTACTAAAACTGGGTTAATATAAATGTAAGAGTTAGCTAGAAACAAGCTGAGATATCAGCAGAGCATTTGTAATTAATATAAACCTCTGAGAGGTTATTTGAGACTGGGTGTTTGGGACCGGAAACGTCCCTTTACATTTCTTATTTATAATCATTGGGTAATAAATAGAAAATGACAACCAAAATCTGAGATTCATGTTTTACCCAGAAATATTGTATCTTTTATTTCTTTGTTCTTCGTCATCTCCTATTAGAGTCTAACACCAGACATCCAGGTGAGCACTGATGACTAATCGTAACTGATTTCCATTTCAGAAACATGAATACATACAAATCCCTAACATGTATTTTAAGTAGACTAACAGAAACATATATATTTGTATTAGACAATAAATCGCACAAAAACAAAAGAGAGAAAATCATAGGAAGTTGTGCGTAATGCTGTCATTAGAAACTTGTGGGCAATAAATTAATTTTTATTACCTAGCCCAATGCCTTTGAATGAAAAAATATAATGGACATTTTCCACTAACACTATTTAAAAATAAGATAATATCACACCCAGAAAAATGGTCTGATGAAATGGCATTAAAGTTTTAGGTGGTATCATTAATCTAAATAATAATTCGTCAACTAGCTAGTGCTACAACTATATTGAATCTTGGTAGCAGATGATTTTAAAAGTATGAGAATTTTATTTTAAATTAGTCATGTAAAGTCTTACTGCTAGCTACTCTCTGAACTGTAAATCTTTTCTTCTTCCACTTACAACATGATGTTGAATTGTAGCTATATCCCCACAATATATTATAACTCATGAAAGTTTGTTACTCCTTATAGAAATTGCATGGGAATGTAATAAAAAATGTTAAATTGTTAAGTCGCTCATATTCTTCCGTATAAGAAAAATAGCAATTTAAACCTAAGTTTTACAGTTAAAAAGCAGTTTCTTTCAATTATTCTGGATCTAAGGAAGAAAGAATTATTTAGGAAGAAATGCTTTCTTAGGTTCCTAAAATTTTCCATGATACACATAATTCTGTAACTTTGTAAAATCTTAGGTTTCTAATCCACTTCTTTATTATCATCGAGAAAGCAAAGTATTAAAATGTAAAGTTGTATTTATGAGTTGTACTGTTGAAAAACTTCCAGAAACCTTAAATGCTAGCATTTTTTTTTTTGATACAAGGAAGTGATGCTTATCTGGAAAACTGAATTTCACTCATAGCTATGAGTCAGTATCAGAATCACCACAGTAATAGGGCCCCATATTCTGTTGCTCGTGGACTGCCTCATCAAATGATCCAATAGCTTGACTCATAAGAAGTATGAAATTTTAAAAATATTTAAAATAAAAATATTTCTTGCCTTTTGGGGTTTTGTCTACAATAAGAAATAATAAGGACTAACACAAACAACTGTAACGAGGGTGATTCTTTAAAGTCATCGTTAAAACATGATAGATTTTCAGTTCCTAAGACATCTAATGACCACAGCAGCATCATGAAATTGTTAAATGTTTAAGTCTCATCGAATCATAAAAATGAGAACTAAAAAGAAGAGCTATTAAGTCTCAGATGATCTTTTGTAAATGTGAACCATAATATTAATAACCAATGGTGGACCATTAATAAAATAAAGTAAAGCATTAGTAACAGAATAATAACAATAAAGTCAAAATCATTCAAACTGAATGTAGACATGCACTGGAATAATAATTTTAGATGTTAGGAAAATTTAGGGAACCCAATACTAAAATACGTAAAAGAATTTCTATTTCTGAAAATTATCACTGTGGCTATGAGCTAGTCTGAGTCAGTATAAGGTTAGAAAAGGCAGAAAAGGAAATGTGTATAGGCTTTCATTGTGATCTTGGTGAGTAAGAGACACTGTGTGAGAACCATCTCAGTTATTCTAATGATTTATTAATTTCTTTTCATTTGTAATTTTACATTTTTAGTAACTGACATTAGTGGTTTGTTTTGTTGACTTTTTACATTGTGTTTTTGGTCCAACTCATTTTTTGCACATTTCTTGACTAACATATCTCTTTCAAATATTGATGTTGTCAGTGTTTGTTGGTTGCCATGCATCTTACAGCCACAATTTATATAAATGTTAGTTTTAAAAAGAACTTCAAATAGTTAGTTTTCTTTTATATCATAAGGTAGTTATCTCCTTCCCAGACATCTGCAAAGCCCAGCTCTCACTAGGTGATTCAAATCTAATGCTAGTGAACTGCAGTCATCTCTTAATGATACATAAATCTTTTAGTTTTAAAATACCATTTAAACGTTCTCATTAAGACATGATAGATTTTCAGTTCTTAAGACATTAAATGACTCAGTGTGGAATTGACCCAGTTCGTAGATGGATAAAGAATCAACTTATTTATGTCTCTTTAATGAACATTAAATGTCTGTCTGAAGTGAAGTAAAGAATATCAATATAGAAGAACTGAAGATGGAAAGAATACGGTCAGTGTTCTGTTTACCTGGGGCCCATTACAATGTGTGAAGTATCTCAAGCATAGTCAGTCTTTCAGTTAACTCTGCAGGGTTTGCTTACCCCATAGAACAAGAATGTGGGAGTAATTATAGTTAAAACACAATGTTCTGAAAAGGACAAAAATTTGGATATTACTCAGTGTCTTCAGATATTTTCTTAATATTACTCAATGAGTATTTTTTTTTTTTTTTTGGTTTTTTCGAGACAGGGTTTCTCTGTGGTTTTGGAGCCAGTCCTGGAACTAGCTCTTGTAGACCAGGCTGGTCTCGAACTCAATGAGTATTTTTTAACTAAGTGTTGTTTCTGCTACTTCTATGGTATCTTACTCCATTTCTTTCCACCAACATGCATACATTTATGTCTATTCTCCGATGCCATCATGTGTATCTTTCATTAACTCTATCTCAGTCATGTTTCTCCATCCTCCATTCGATTAAAAAAAAGCCAGCTGAGCCCGGCGGTGGTGGTGCACACCTTTAATCCCAGCACTTGGGAGGCAGAGGCAGGCGGATCTCTGGGAGTTCGAGACCAGCCTGGTTTACAAGAGCTAGTTCTGGGACAGGCACCAAAGCTACAGAGAAACCCTCTCTCCAAAAACCAAAAAAAAAAAAAAAAAAAAAAAAAAAAAAAAAAAAAAGCCAGCTGATAACACTGATCAAATTGATCTGCTTTTCAGTGTTTTGCATCAACTTTTCACTGTCAACAGTAAAGTCCAGGATCTTTAACCGACTGAATCTCTCTGGGCATATTTTTCTTCATCCTGAATCCTTCACCCTGCTTACAGAATCCAGATCAGTGTCTCCAGTCCTTTTTTTCACACATGGATGGAGAACATATAGCACAAAATTGTAATGTTGGTTTCTTGGGTAATGACAAGCTAACAAGAAGATAGGGAAATAGAACCAGACCTCAGAGTCCAAGGAGATGCATCTCTTTTGCTCATCTCAAAGGATCATTTGGTCCTTACTTCTGTCCTCTGTTTTCAGCCTTTTTTCTTTCTGCATTCTACAATGGCCTTTTTAAAATACAAACTATTCCATGTCCCACAGATCATAAAACACGGCAGGTGTGTTGTTCTCTGTGTACACTTTGCTCTTCTCCTCTTCCAAGTAAAGAAGAAGGTAATGATGACAACAGGAAAGTCATTGAATGGGAGGAGTTAGGATGGAGTCTCTTTTTACCAGGATTTTCTGAAGAAATGGCACCAGTAGAACACAATTACACAGCATATACGTATGAATAAGTTCATATAATGTGTGTTGTGTGATATTTTATTTGTATTCTGAAAAATAAAGTGTTCTTGGAGTCAGAGGGCAGAGCTAGCCACTAGTTAACCATAGAGGTTTGGAGGAGAATAGAGAGAGGACAGGAAGCAATAAGACAGAACCGAGACAAGATGTCTGCTCTTTGGGTTGGAGAAATTGAGGCAGGAAGTGATTGTGCCTCTGTATCTCTGATTGTCCAGGTTTTACGTGGTTCCTGACTCTTGGTTTTTATTCATTAGATTAATTAGGTTTATATTTCATGTATACATAAGCACATAGAGTTAAAAATGAGAGATGAATGACCTAATGGTGTAAAATTTAGTACAGAGGAATCATATTTTTTTGCAAATTTTCAGGGAAGTTGACAGGCTGCAAGCTTTAGCAGGAGACAGGAGCAGATATCCAGTCTGTAAGTTATGTCTTCTCAGAGAAACACTAGTATAGTTTATATGATCTTCCAACTTGGTGGACAAATATTACCACACAAAGAATGATAAGATTGTGTACTTAGCAAACTGATTGGAGATGTTTATCTCATCTGCAATGTGTCTTTCACAGTCCCAGTAGATTGATGCTTATTTAAATAACTCTTTCTGTAGCCTGGACAAGTTGATGCACAGTGAGCACACAGCTGTAGTACTATTGGACTGTAGGGGAATAGGTTCACACTAAAATGTTCTGTAATCCTTATGAAATCTATTGTGTAAATGATTGTAGAGCTAAGACTTATAACATCAACTAACCCCATGTTAATAGTGTGTAAAGTATTGGCAGGTAGAGATCTTCCCATATTTGCTTAATCGACAGATATAAATAACTTGCAATTAAAAATTGAGTGTTGATATGTTAATAAATTTGACTCTGAAGATGAAGTTGCTTCCTCAACTTCAGCAGGATAAATATCTGCTAAAATAAGGGCAATGAATTATAAAGTCCAAGGTGAATAAATTTTCACAGATCTCTTTAAGGTGAGCATCCACCCAGCTTCATCTTGAAGGATCATCTCTTTGAAATTAGTTGAGTGAATTTTAATGAGGTTTAAAAAATGTTGTGATTTTGAATTAAGTGTTTCCAGAAGGGACAGAGCTATCAGTTTGGCTCTAAATTTTTAGTATAGTTCTCAAGTGGTTACAGGGGGAAAGATTCAGCTGCAATGCAGTTTTTAGGATATAAACCTCAGATTGATGGAGGTAATTGCTTGCTTGATTTGGTTGATATTCAGCCAAAATCTATGAGCTCACATTCATCGGTATTAACTATATTTACTATTACCCGACTGGAATTTGAATCATTCAGTGTGTAGTCCTAATAATAATGCTATATGACTAGGGGCTGCTTCTTCAACATTATTTCCACCTAATTTATAATCAAGATGTTCAATTAATAATCTCAGCACTTTATGCAGTGTTAAGTCAGCTGAAAAATATGTGATTTTTCCACTTTTCATTTTTCACAATGCTGAGGAATGCATGATAATGAGACAAAATGGGGAGCCAAGAAAGAAACAAGGGTTGGCAGAATAATGGAGAAGGACCAGATTTTAAGAGAAGGGCTGAAGAGTTGATAGAGTTTTGTAAAATAAGTCGAGGCACAGAACTATTGCAAATATAAAGCAGTCATGTCTATAAAACTCAGTTAATTATTAAGGATTTCTTTCTAAATAAGACTCATGTGAAAGAAGAACAGGGATGACTTCCGTTTCTGACCTCTCTGTAGCATCTGCTAAAGCAGGGGTTCTCAACCTATGGGTCAAGACCTCCTTAGAGGTCAAACGAACCAGTCACATGGGTTGCGTATCAGATATCCTGCACACCAGATACTTACATTCTGATTCACAACAATACCCAATTACTGTTATAAAGTAGCAATGAAGATAATTTTATGTATGGGGGTGACCACAATATGAGTAGCTGCATTGCAGGGTCCTAGAATTAGGAAAGATGAGAACCACTATTCTAGGGATAGACTAAGATTCTTCCAATGGCTTGGTCTTTCCCAAATTTATCAGAAATATTATTTTCTCCCCTCTTCCCAAACAAGTGTTATTTTCTATACATCAGGGTAATTAGCAAATGTTAATTTGGGTTAATTTAATTCATTAACAATTTTTATCAATATCAACAAGGTATAAAAGTATTTCTCTTATTGCTAGCAGGTTGAAATGAAGAAATCTCTAGGAATAAAATAATGAGAGCTATTGACCCATCCCTGATTTCTTTTATATGAGGTATTTCTGTCGTTGTTAAATTTTTAGGACCTTGGTAGGTAGCTACAGACATAATTCTGCCAAAGCCAGGGTTAAAAAATTATATTTAATCTGTATTTTCAACCAGAGTAGACTGCAAAAACAACTTTCTGCATAGAGATAATATCTGTTCCAGAGACCTTTGATGAGTTTAGTTTGATTTAATTATGCAGACTACAGAGAGAAGAAGTTTTAAGAGCTAAACCTACAAAAGGACTTGAAGGCTTTATGCCCCACAAAGCAGCATAATATCATCAACCACAAAAACTAAAATACACATAGGCGTTAGTTAAAAAAGAAAGTACACTGGCCGTGTTGTACTTCTTTCAACTGTGGAATCAGCCAGCTGAAATGGCCCAAATCCGACCTGCTAGTACTTGACACAGCATTAATACAGCAGGGTTTCTTTTATACTGTCTTTGGAACCTTCCCCTTGTTGCCTGCATGATTGATCAGGACTCCTAAGGGATTGTGTGGAAGGCTGCAGTAGTGGCTAAGGAAAGTCGTTCACGGACTGGCAAGCAGTATGAAACAAATCTCCGCCTGCCCCTAAGGGGGATTTAGGCCATTGAGAATATACTGGGAAGAGCTTGAATGAGACAGCCTATGGAAAAGAAGGTTGATAATAGTCATATAAAAATCATTAAATGAGAGTTTGTGTGGTACACCAGTCAAGAGTATCAGTGCCTTCATCCAGGTTTTGTCTGCTTGTTTCACTCAAGGAGCAAACAGAAGGCTACTGAGTAAATTCGGGATAAAGCGTTTGATACTTTATAGCTTAGCCCTTTCTTCGTGATGCAGAAATTCCTTCCTTCCTTCTGGTCTAGGTTTGTAGTAGAGTTTGATTAAACAGGAATTTCTGAGGCATGGTTACTACTTAAAAAGATGAGAAAACACCTTAGAGAATTATATCTAATCAGCAGAGCTAAACATTTCATTTATCTTTGTTTATAAAAAGAATTGTTTGAACTGTAGAAGTTCATTATTTGTGACATCTCTAGATAGGGAGAAGAAAGTTTTGGATAACATTTCACCAAATTCTCCACCTATTTCATATTGAATAAGCTGAGGCAGAGGCAGGTCTATGTGGTAATAGTTGGGTAGTGACATCTATTCTCCAGTGAAAGTACCCAGGTACTACATGGTATTTAAACAAGCTGAGGAGAATTCTCGAGGATTTGAGGGGCTTTGTGAGGGTTTTGTGTATTTCCTGGTGGAGCCTCATCAACTCCCCACATGAATGGCTTTCAACAGCTACCACAAGCATCTCCAAGCTAAGGAGACAGATGCTCCCTAAGTCAAGTGAAAGATATCCCCGGCTCTGTTGAAAACATTCTGGTGCCACCCATAATAAAGTGAGTCTAAATTTCTGACAGGAAGGAAATGTGATGGGTTTTTTTTCTTTGATTAGAAAACATAATGCTAATTTCTTTTTTCCCTTTATGTGTAGAGGATGGAAGCACACATGTGGCAAAGCACATCGTTAGAAGTAACAGGAGAACTGCAGGTATTTGTCCACTTCAACCATGCTTGAGATAAGATCTCCTAGTCATTAGGAATTTCACAGTCAAGGGCAACTGTTGTCTCCTAGGTCCAATGTCGAGCAACATTTCGGATTGTGTAGCCACCTCCACAAAGAATCAGCAATGGCAAGTTAAAAGTTTTTACTACTTCCACACATTTAGGATGACCTTTGACAGTGAGATTGAAGCAGCCAAGCCTATCACCAGAGAGAGTCTGCACCACACCACAGCACCACAGCACTAGGCTGGTATATCTCCATCACTTTTGAGATTATGGGCTTATAAATCTGTCCATATGACTCATCATCTATACCATCTCTCATGGGAAAATTGACAACATAGTATTTTACTTTTCCAGCACCAATATCCCTCAAGTCTCCTGTTCCAGGAAAGTATTCCCCATACTTATGGAATGAAACCGTCATCACGCCAACTGTTGTATAAAGAGTTTCCTCAACTCCGTCACCATGATGGATATCTATGTCAATATACAAGACTCTCTGATGATATTTTAGTATTCGAGTATGGCAAGCACAATATCATTAACATAGCAGAATCCCTATGCTTCTGACTTTTTGGCATGCTGTAATCCTCCAGCCCAGTTGACAGCCTTATCAGTTTGCTGTTGCTTTAACTTCACAACTCATATAATGATTACTTTGAGTATTTTGGACCGGATTTCAAACTGCATATTAGTCCATCAAACATGACAAACCAGAACACTCAGAATATATGGAAAAGATAAAACACCATTTATTTGAAAATCTTTCAATGTTTCCACATGCACCTGGTGTTCGGATGCACACTGTTCCAGAAGATGCTGTTCATGAAGAAATTGGGGATGAGGATGGAGAAGACCCAGAAAGAGGATTTCTATTGTGCATCAGACAAGTAGATAGCATAAAATGGAGAATTCTCAGATTCCAAGGATGAAGGCAAAAGAGTTTGTAGAAATGTTGCTGATTGCAAGAAGGGAGCAAAGAAAGCTAGGACTGAGGAGGACAAGAAGGAGTCAGAGGACAAAAAGACAGATAAGGAAGAAGACAAATCCACGGACAGTAGTGGTGAGAAAACAGATACCAAAGGAGCCAAGTAAGAACAACTCAGCAATCCTTGAATTTGACTCCTCAACATAAGGATCCTCTTGAAAAGTGAGACAATAATGAACAAAGAAACCTTTGCTGTTTGAGGACTCCTGGCTTCATTTTATATTGTTTTGGCATGGACTGTATTTATTTTCAAAATGGCTTATTTTTGTTTTCCTTGGCAAGTTTTATTGTGCGTTTTTCTATTTATGAAGTAAATTTCTCTTTTTCCACCACGTTTTATGTAATTGTATTTAAATTGATGTGTTATTATGTCAAAATATGGGATCTATTAAACAAAAAAACAAAACAAAAAGATCTCCTAGTCATTGTTTCCTCAGGAGGCTATTTGACCTTAGAACATCTGGAGATTCTTCTGGCTCATTCTCTCATCTCTTGGGAAGAACACAGTAGGATTTCAAGCACTTGGGTTGTGGTGTCTTACTTTTAAGTTGGCTCTGGAAATTCAAACTAAGTTCATCACACTTGTATGGCAAGCACTTTACCCACAAAGTTTTCTGTCCAGCCCAATAAGAGTTTCTTAAAAGACAACTCAGAAGACGGAAGGTTCCATTTATGTAAACTCTATGTATGACAATTGAAAGGTGTTCTCTAGCATGTTTAAAGTCAGTTTCCCTGAACAGTGTTTGTAACAGTCTGAGAAACAAGAGATTTTCCAACTCTGTCTTTGGAACTTGCCAAAGTTTACCCTGTTTTCAGATCTCTTCACCATCACCAGTGCCTTAGATTAAATCTTGTACATTCAATCTTAGAATGTGTTTAAGATTCCCAGAACTTTCTTGAATTGCAAATGCCCCCAAGAACAAAGACTTTAAGCCTTTATCAGCTACCGGGCCCCTGGTATCATTAGCAGACTGGGATCACATAGCCAACTAAGAGTAAAAAAATCAAAGAGGAAAAAAAGGAAGAGCAGGCAAATAGTAAGAACAGGTAGCTGAGGCTATGAGAATGACCTTTCAGGGCTGTGTAATTTTGCCTACAATAATTCTGACCTCTGAAAGGACTACAGGGATAGGAGGTGTATCAGAGGTTGCAATTCTTTTCTCCCTATTGTCCTGAGTGACATTAAACACCACAAATATTTTTAATTAAATTTTTTCCTTCAACAAATAAAATACTTAACAATTGCTTATGAAATGCATGCCTTGATATACTTAAGGATTATTCAGGATGTTTTTCTATTTGAGATGACCTTCAAACACTTACTGTCTGTGTCAATCAAATGCAGATCCTTTCTTCATTACTGTGACAATATTACTAATGAATATGTAAAAATCATAGGAAGATAAGAAAACAAAATGAGGGAAAACTTACCACCTGAAAGTGAAGCAACACCCTGTCTATAAGGAATCCTCAAGCAGATTTTAAGTAGGGTATAAAACCTTGCTTAGTCCTTCTTCCTTATTTGTTTCATAAAACACCATGGTTCATGAAGGCACCAGAAAAAAATGGTGTATACCAAGGCAATCCAGATTATAATGTGGCCCCAGCAGGCTGCTATATGTGCCAATCACCTAGGATCATCTTTGCACATCACCCTATTAACTGTCTCATGTATCACGTAGGTCCTCATAGCTATCACTCCTCAGAGGACACCTTTGTTATCTTTGCTTCTGGAATTTTCTCTCTACATCAGTGCTACTTCTGCATCCCCTCTTTTCATTTCATGGCATGGTGTCCTCTAATCATAGCACTAGGGACGAAAAATGTCTCCCCAAAACAAAGGTCACTGGAGCTTGCTGACTAGCCAGTCTAATTGAATTGGTGTTCTACAATTTTATTGAAGACCTGATCTCTAAAAATAATGTGGAGAGTACCTGGCAAGACACCCAGTGTTGCCCTTTGGCCCCCACATACATTCACACTCAAGGGTATACTTACTAAGAAACACAGGCACAAAATTTTACAGACATATGTACAAAATTTTGTTAGTAGTTCATATTCACTGTAATAAATCTAAACCCTGTTTTTCATCCAGGAAACTCTTTCTGGCTACCCTACAAGTCTGTGGCAAGCTATACTTAGGGTCCTTCCTGTCTACATTCCATGCTTGCCCATATCATTTAACCTTCTTTTTAGTCCATTTAACAAGTCTCTATTTAAAAATGTATTCATCTTAAACATTTTCTAGTTTTATAGTGTATCTCCCCATTAAGATGTGACTTAATTATCTAGTGCTAATCTTTAATACTCTGAATAAATGTTTAATGAAGAAATAAAATTACTGGTACATTTGGCATTTTAGACATTTTACTTTTAATCTGGAAAGGTAAGATAAGTGAACTCATAAAATAGTTGTTAAAAAGAAAATGAGATCTAAAAGCTCTAAGAAGATTTGCTTACATGTGAATCTAACTCATTTGTTGGTTTCCAGTTTTGGATAGAAATAACTCAGAATTATTCCTATATTGTTAACTAAAATTGATTGTTTGAAATCAAAGATCTTATATATTAAATGTCTGTAGTCTGGGACAGAAGGGCTGGGTATAAAACATGTCTTGGAATTGACATAAAGGTATTTCCTTAGGTGAGCAAGTCTTCATATTTTTATCTTATTTGTTTTTCTTAAGATTTGATAAATTTAGAAAATATTTTATGTACATATTTTGCTTCTTTATTTACTTCTTTCCTAAAATTTAAATGCTAGAGATATACTACATGTCTATTTCACTATTATAATGTCTAATTTTCTTCCTGTCACCCTGATTCACTCTAAATAAATTTTTCTTGTGGTAATGAAATAGCTTATGTTGAGATAGTGTAATTTAGACAATACAACAAACAATTTCTGTAAATTTTTATTGAGTTTAAAATATTGAGCTCTGAATAAAAACATTGTCTTTGATTGACCTCTTGAAAGGGGCAAGACCAAAGGCAATATTTGATGTGGAACATCAAAGCCTACTAAACCAAATGGACAGGAACGACAGGATATTTCAAAATGAAAAGAAGCATAATTGTTTTGATTCAATAGTGCCACATGGTAGCCTTTCTTCTTTCTACTTATGAATGTTTTAGACTTTATAAAATTTATTTTATTATTTTTGCATGGATGAAAGTTTTCCCTGAATATGAGTGTGTATAATGCATGTGCACATGGTACCCATGGAGGCCAGAAGATGTTAGTTCCTTTAAGAGTTGAGTTAACAATGGCTGTGAGCTAGAACTGGAACTTGGGTCCTCTGAAAGAACAATCAGTGCTTTTAACTGCTAAGCCATCTCTGCAGCACATGTATTAAAATATTGAGAGCATTCTTGTTGACATTAAAGTGACTGGCTCCCTTCCCAGAGTTCAGGAGGTGATTAGCAAGGCCTAGATAACATTTCTCACAGTTTCTGATGGATCTAGTTTCTGTTGAGAATATTATTGGACAGCTATTGTTCTGGTTAATATTTGAGAGAGAGAATACTACTAAATTCTATGTTCTTCATGTTATGATAAAATACCTAGGTGTTTTTACCTACAGATTAATTGGAATGGCATAAGTGCCAGCTAAGTCTGTTCTTGAAGACATTCACTACCATCCTGCTGGACTCACAGAGGTTGTAACAAACTTCCCAATTCGCTGACTCAGCAGATAAAAAAAATTCCTCAGCAGGCATTTTGGAGCGTAGATATAACCCTAGAATTCCTCGCCCCCTTGCTCCCTCCTCAGTTTCAAAGCAAGGGAGCCTTTCTGTACAGCTATTGGTCTTCCGGTATGGGCACCTCTTGATAGGACTCAGTTGTTATCTCACATGTAAGGGTTTGTCTCGGGACAAAAATGCAAAACCTCATGGTTTCTTCCATCTCAGTTTCATCTTCCCGATTTGAATTCCAGGAATGTCAACAAACAGTTACCCATCAGATGTCTTTGACTGGGCTATTATCAGTCCAAAGACAGTAAAGATGGATGCCAAATGTAGAGTTAGAGACTCAGGGACACATAAAGTGAATGGCACTTTGTTTTCTCACTTGGATTCCTTTTGTATGGGATTGGATGCTGTTCAATTATATTTTTGTATTCCAGATAAATTTTAAGGCTAGTCAGAGGCTGAATGAAGGATATAAATGTGTTTCTTCTCAGGGCTGGAGCCTAAATATGGATTAGTATAAAAGCTAAAATAAAAATTTTTATAAGACCAAGTACTTCTCCAAAGAGTATAGAAAAAGATCAGGTCTTATTTGATACTAACAAGTGCTGCAGAACTTAGTCTATCTCAAACTGTGCCTTTGTGTCTAAAAAAGTCAGGATACAAATTACCTCTGACTTGTCTTTATGGGTATTTATCCCAGGCTGGAATGTGTGGTCTTTTTCTTGCAGGAACATCTTTAAGAAGAGAGACAAAGTGAAAATTTAAAAATAGAGCTTCAAAGCCTAAATAGCAAAGCAAACAGAAAGTCATTTGATTTGGCCACTTCTGTATCTTACGGATCAGGCTATTGATCTATCACACACAGATTAACTCCAATGCTCTGCTGCTTATTGTCTGAGATAATCTTGTATTTGCTTGTACCACTCCACCTGCCTTCTTGGGTAACAATGCCCAGGAAATGAGGGAGGCTGCGGCCAAGGCTTGGATAAAGAGAAGCATCACTCTTTGTTTCTCATACCTCACTGTCCTCATTGCCTTTCTTTCATCCGTCTTTCATTTCTGTGTTTGGCAAAGAAAAGAATTAATAGAGGAGGTTTTAGGTCTGAGGCAGATTTCAGTGGCTGTGTTATTTTTTTTTTCTCAACCTATTCTCAGATAAATGGCAGGTCACTTAGAAACTATCTATATGCTAAGTTATTGTTTTGGTAAAGGCTTACTAAGGGTGAGGATTAATATTTGGTAACTGCTGGAAAGCAGGTATCTTATGTATCCTCCCTTCATAAGCTCTTCAAGACTTTGGATTCCCATCTTTGGATTGAATAACACTTTGAAATGACCGGGACAATAACTCATACTCTGATGAACACAGCTGGAATTCTTCACTGTGTGACTAGCTATTTCCATTCATGGTTTTTTTTTTTTTTTTGTGTGTGTGTGTGTGTGTGCCCATAGAAAGGACTCACTGCACACAATATTTAGGAAGAGACTTTCTCACTGTTTCAACATATTCCAATAATCCCTACCATGTTCTCATATCATCATTATACCTGAAATACCATCACATTCTTGTTATCTACACCTCCTTTCCTTAGCAGGCCACGAACTGCCGTTTCTGCTAGTCTGAAAAGAACAGTCATGTGAGTAAGCACATACAATTTGTATGTTATAAATGTAGTGTTGACATCTACATGTGCCAACATTCAGAGAAGCAGCTATCAGGGAATCACCCTGTGGGGATTATTGAAGCAGTATTGAAGAATATTTCTCAATATGGAAGCTAGTATCATTTACCCATTGAGATTTTTTAACTAGATGGATAACCTTTGGTTCCCTGGGTAATATGGATATTCATTGTATTTTTTAAACAATTCTATGCTATGACACTTGACAAATCTCATCATTCCAGAAAATTAGGAAATCATAGATCTGAGTAGGTGGGTCTATGTGGCTCAACAAACTTAGTGGGGAAGCCCATACAGTAAGCTGGACAAGACAAAGAAAATGCATTTTTTTAAAGTTTATTCAAAATAACAGTCTTCAAGCTCACTGTGGTGGCTGACCAAGTCCACGACCAAAGCCTCCTCTAAACTGGAACTTGGTGCTGCACCAGGGGGCACAGCACTCCTTCTGTACGTGTCTGTCCTCCTCCCCCTTATGAATCTTGCTGGGCACTCATCCTCTGGCCGAGACATGCCCGTTTCGGGACGGCTAAGGCCCAGGGTGGCAGGCACGATCTCAGGAGGTAGGTGGAGATAATCGCGGAGATACTGGTTGCCCTCATTAGTAAGGTACCAATAGAAGTGTCTCCAGGAAAATGCTCCTTCACATAGCCTTGAGAGACTTCAGAGACTGCATGGCCTTTGTGACATGAAGGTTGGGCACCTTCCTGGCTGCCAGCTGGGGGTTTGGGCATATGGACATCCTTGGCAACCATCACTACTTCCTTTAAAAGGAGCTCATAGATGGCAATGCGGTTCTTCTTGGGCATCAACATCGTTGTGGTTGCAGGGTCCAGGACAGAGGCTGGAAAACACAAATGCTTGAAAGATGAAGGAAACAGCTGTGTCTTTGATTTTGCCTACCTTCAGTGGCCATGTTTGTTTCTTTTACCTGTGGACGTCAGGCCCAGGTTCTTTGGCTGTTAATCACGAATCTGCTGTGCGATTCCCCAGGGTGTTTGGGGCTTTGGTTTTGGTCTAAGGATGCATCATTTCTTCCTCTGATAATAGTGCTGGCAGTGTTTTGGATTAAGAACCCTGTAGACATCCACTATGGGATTATGCAACGGCTAATCCTGTAAAACAATTTCATAAGAGTTCCGTTAAAACTGTGTATCATATTGCTTCTGATTAGATTCAGAATGCTGTTGAACATCATTTGAAGCGTCATAGAATAGAATCATTGCTATTTGGAAAAAATTAAAATTAAACTCAACTGGGAACTTAAAGTTCGTAAAGCGAGGACTGGACCAGCATTCCTTTCAACCCAGTTTCCCTTTCTTTTAGAGCATACATAATATCCTCAAATTCTAAAGGGCTTGAAAAACACAAATCAAGGCACTTGCTATTCCAAAACTCTATTATATCGTAACACCTTGGAAAACTTGGGTTTGTTCTGTGGTGTTTCTGGATAAAGGAAATGTGTTCTTATGCGACAAGAAAACTGATCTATCACTTTCTGCCTGTTGAGCTCTTTTCTGAGGCTGCAAAGAAAGCTGCTTTTCCATAGAACAGTCCATAGCAATTTTAGGCTTTCGTGTCTCTGCCTAGTCACCTTAGGTTATAAGTGACCTTCGGACTTGAGTACAATGGCATATTCCTGTAATGTCATCAATGCAGTGCTTGACACTGGATGACCTGAATTTGAGCACAGCTTGTGTTGCATAGGAATGTATGTCTCAGAAATAATAATATAACAAGATGTCTTCTGTTGTGTGTGTTTGTGAGTGTGTGTGTGTGTGTATGACCTGAATTCAACCCTTAGGATTAAAATGAAATAGCAAAACAAAGCAAAGTGATTTAAAATAAAGGAACAGATTCAAGGAATGCTTCCATTTTTCCCAGTTCTGTTGGTACTTGATTGGCACATCACTCTTGATTTCTTAATTGTGTACATTTTTTTTATGCAAGTGATCCCTTTATCTGTCTATGTTATGAACATTAACCTCTTTTCATACTCTAGAAATAGGGAGCCAAAGGTAAAGTTGATGCCACAAAGAGCTTGTATGCTAAATTACAGTATACTTTTAGACGTTAAAAAGAAGAGTGGAGGGCAGTTGGTCATTCTTGCTTCTATTCGGTGGTTATATGGCCATTTATCCACAGATATTCTCTTACATAGGAATCAAAAGCAGACATGTAGATCAGGGGAGAGGAGAAGATTCTGTATAGAGATAGAGAATTAAAGAAAGATTCTGAAGTGTTTGTTTTAGAAAAAAAGAATGAAGAATTTAAGAGGAAAAAGGAGGACAGATGATAAAATGAGGCATGAGAGAAATTTTCAGATGTATATGATTATGTGTGCTGGAAAGTTTATCAATTGAAATGTTTACTTTGCTCTTATTTAATTGAAATCATAAACCATTGCAGAGTTGATGTGCATGTGGGCATGTCTCTCTCTGTGTGTATGTGTGTGTGTGTGTGTGTTTGTGTGTGTGTATGTGAATAAGATTTGGTGGAAGGGGCCTGGTAAATTTAGTTGCACCATTTAAAAGATTATTTTTGTTTCTGCATAAACTATTAGCAAATGGTTGATAGAAAGGAACAGTGAAGTTGGACAGGAAGCAGTTTCCTTAGTTGACTTGGTGATGTGGAGGAGGAAGGAACAGGGAGAGAATGATTCATCAGTGGCTTTAGTCCACAGACAAGGTAGCAGCACTTCATACTCAGTATACAGCCTGAAGGAAAAATAAGCAAAAACATCAAAAATTGTTGATATGGAAGTAAAATTCAAGAATTCTGAATTTCATATATTGTTTCTGAGGGGCTCACATGTATCCAAGAGATGTTTCATATGTGTTGAACATTTGAGTTTGATAGGACGGAATATACATATGGTATGTGGTCATTAAAATGTAGCACTATTTCACTTTAACTCACAGAAAGTAGTACAATAAATATTACTGAGAACTATTTGAGGTAGGAATAATGTTTAAATTCGTTGATTAAATCATCTCATCTAGAAAGAGACTGTATATATACAAAAAAGCCAAACCTAACCTAGGACATACTAAGAATAAAATATTGAGTGTCATGTTCTTTGTTTATTTTTTCAACCTAATACAAATTTGAGTAATCTGGAAAGAGGGGAATTCAGAAAATGTCTCCCTAGATTGGTTTGTGATCATGTGCATAAGAGCATTTTCTCAATTACTTATTAATATGGGTGGGTCAATGTGGGCAGTAAAATCCCTGAGAGGGTGGTTCTGGACTGCATAGGGAAAGACAGATGAGCAAGTGAGGGGAAAAAAGCCAGTAATCAATCTCCCTCCCTCCTCTCTGCTTCAGTATCTGTCTCCTGGTTCTTGCTGTGAGTTCCTGCCTTGGCTTCATCTCCTGATAGACTTTATGCTGACATAAGCCCTTTTTGGCCAGTATTCCATAAAAGTAACAGAAAAAAAGCTGGCATATTGAGCAAAACAAAAGGAAGAAGTTAAAGATACATAAGAACTATTATCTAGTATAAAAGAGAAAAATATACATTGAGAACTTATAGAAATATATGTTATAAAGAAATGTGGTCATTAGAATATAGTACTAGTTAATTACATGCTAATATAGTAAAGTCTTTTCAGTGAGGACAAATACTAGTGCCTCATTGTCAAACCAGAGATCAGCTATGGCTGAAAGAGATGTCTGTAGAATGGGGGAGCTTTCAGTGAGTGATAATGAGTATAGAGAGAATGACCACTAAGAACAGTTTCTATTGGAAGGGCCAGAGAAATAGTAGAGGATGAAGACTCAGTGATATAAAAAATTATTTTTACAGTGCTGATGACATTAAAGGAAGTCTTTATAATTAAGGAAATGATGACATGTTGAAGAACAATTGAATATGAGAGATGGGTGCTGAAGAAATTGCACAGTCAATGCACAGTTCTGAATTTAAAAATGATGATGAGAATTCATAGTTAGATGTAAGGCACTATGCAAGCTAGATGAAGGAAACAAAAGAAAGACAATATAGGCAGTGGTATGCTAGATTATAAGATGGTAAGTGTGAGCATTATTCTGTCTGTTTTTCTAATGAAATTGAACTAATGTAATGATCTGTGATTGGCAGACTGAATAGTGGGTCTTGTTTACTTCATAAGAAGTACATATATTACCACAATATTATTTTTTGCTAATAAATATAATTGACATACTCCGTGAGTAGTGATCCTCTCTAGCCACATCTAGCTCTGAGGCATGGAGAAAACATGTTTCACAGAGTCTGGGCATCTTGTGGAAGTTTGATCGGTAAGAGGCAATTGTGGAGGGAATTTTTAGGTATGTACTTGTATGGTAGAATCATAAAAACTATGCAGAGACAGGATGGAAAAGAAGAGGTGGCTGTGATGCAGAGGCTGGGGAGACTGCAGAACTGACTAATAGAAAATGGGTGGCAAGAGGATATAATCTAAGAAGAAATGCTGGATTTGATATTTCAGTAGCCCTGCTGATGACAGGGTTAGGATTTTACAGGACTGATCACCCCATATGAAGCTAAGATCATCCCATATGAAAAGTAATCTTTAAGATATCACTTTATTTAATCAGCTTACCTGAGAAATTCTAAAGTTAAAGGTGACCTATGTAAGTAGTCAGCTGGGACGATTCCTGAGGTGATGTGCTTATTGATTGTTTTTGCATTATTTCATGACATTTTGTTCTATAATTTCTGCTTTTCTTTTTTTTTTACTTAGTTTTATATAGTTATAATGTGGTTTCATCTCAAAAACACTTCAAAGTTTCATCTCTTACTTCAAAGTGGTCTTAAAGTAGCAAAGAAAAATGCTTAGTTTATGTGAGAAAAATAATAACTAGAAATAGCAAGAAAGTACTTGTAATTACCCTTAACAGTAATAAATGAGTACAGGAACAAGTGAATAGATATCATTACCATTTTAAAAATGAAAAAGCTGTATGAATTTTAATGCATTTATTTATGTACAGAATAACTCAAACCTCAAAGATAAATTACTCCAGATTACATGGCTTATTAAGGAACTAAATGAGCCTAGATCCAAATACTATGTCCAATTCAGTTTCTACAGAAGCTCCTTCAATGCATGGTCTGCAGCATCAAATGTAGATAAAGGAGCAGAAATAGAGTATAAATTGAAACTTTGGTGTTGATTAAATAAACCTTGTGTCAACAGAAAAAATTGCAGGTTTCCCTCAGTATTTTGAATTGTATCTATTCCTATTTATCTACCTTCACAACAGAAATGCCTTAACCTTAAGCCACCTTAAAAGTTCCTGTTTTTCTAAGAGAATTAGTTACTATGGAATCCCTAAGATTAATCACAGTGTTATTTCCCACAATGGGGTGAGGACATGTATGTCTCAGATGGAGTTGTTACTGAACATTGGGAGAAGTGGGTACATAGCATAGCATGAAAAGAGGTACAGAAGCATAGAGGTATAGTTTACACTTTCAATATCTAGATGATTTCACTAGTGTTTCTGATTTCTATCCCATATTCTTGGGGGTCTGTGTGGTTTTATTAGATAACATAAGACTGGTTAGAACAGGAGTACCAATCTGTGGTAAACACCAGAATATCTTTCTGCAGTTAATTGCAAAGACTGTATCAAGGCTGGTTCTGAGAATATATTCATCAGTTGCAGACTCATTGTTCAGTGTTATTGTCAACATATAGATCAGTCTTGATCATTTTGATTGTTTTTTAATTTAAAAGATGTAAGAACTCACCTGTGCCATTCCTTTCTTCCTCAGATTAAGATTTACCAAGCAGCTGGGCGGTGGTGGCACACGCCTTTAATCCCAGGACTCGGGAGGCAAAGGCAGGCAGATCTCTGGGAGTTCGAGGCCAGCCTGGGCTACAAAGGGAGTTCCAGGACAGGCTCCAAAGCTAGAGAAACCCTGTCTCGAAAAACAAAACAAAACAAACAAACAAACAAAAAGATTTAGCAAGCATACAGTAAACTATGAAATTCAAAGGACTAATCAGCTATAGCAAAAATGCATAGTTAGGAATTTATAAGGAAGTCATGGCACTGAACTCAAGCTGACAAAACAAAGAAATACAAGCAAATGTAAGGTTAAAAATAATGATCCTGTGAAACTACATTATTCAAAGTAGTTTGTACTAGGGTGTTTGGGTTTCAGATTCGGCAATTTCAAGACACAGTTAGGCATAACAACAATGGTCTCTTTCTAAGACAATGAGCATTGGGCTTCATAGGAAGTCTATATTCTGAAGTCATTTAGATAATCTACACATTTCTTGCTATGCATTTCAGAGTTTAAGGTATTTCATTTTTGTGTTATGTTAATACAAAAGCTCACACTTTGAAGCATTTCAGATTTTATATTTATTGGATAATGTAGTTACACACTGTAATGTCTTTGATAGAAAATTTTTGCAGTACTCATTCTCAAGTGTGTAAGAGGAATGAATTTTCAATCTATCACCAATTTTTCCTTCTTTCAGTTCGTTTCAAAAACCTCATAGATGTCTAAGAAAACAAATACTAAATAAGTTTTTTTCTGATATTCTCCATATCGTAGAGATAGCCTCTTACAGAATAAAGTATTCTAATAAGTTGAACACTGTAAGCAGAAACTGTCCATTCATTTCCTGACCACTTAGACCAAAATAATCACACAGAAACTATATTAATTATAAAACTGTTTAATCAATACCTTAGGCATATTCCTAGTTAGTTCTTACATCTTATGTTAACCAATTTCTATTAACCCATGAAGCTGTGGCTTGCTGGAAAAGGTCTAATGATATCTTTCTCCTTTGGCAGCTACATAGTGTCTCCTTGACTCCGCTTACCCTCTTTCTCTCTCTCTTCTGATTTCCCACTTGGCTTTACTCTGTCAAGCCATTGGCCCAAACAGACTTATTCATCAAATAATAAAAGCAGCATATATACAGAAGGACATCCTACATCATCTCCCCTTTTCTGTCTAATAAAAAGGAAGATTTTAACTTTAGCATTTATAAAATTAAATATAACAAAACAGGTATTTTTTATCATAACTAAGTTAACTATAACTATTTGTCTTTAACACTTTGAAGACCCTAGAAGGTTATAATATTACCTAAGTTTCAGGAAGTCCATTGTAAGCAACTTCTAAAACTCTAAAATTGATAAAGACATCCTACTGCCTGGACAGTAATCCAAAATTCTTTTGTAGCATTGGGCCCATAGTATCTGGCAGGCTTTTCCATGAAGCAGGAAATTTGAAAATCTGTTCTGCCTTATAATGGCAAAGTTCATCAGTTGCTTTCTTCTGTGTCCTATAGAATGTCTGGCAGGTTCTTCCATGAAACAAGAGCCATGAAGGGCTATCCCATCTGAAACAAGAACCATGAAGGGCTATCCCATCTTTTGAAAAGTTAAGCAGTCACTTTTCTGTGGGTCCTGCATGTCCATTTCATACAGTCATCTAGGCAAGAGCATTTTCTTGCCCAAATGGCTAGCATTGTCACTTTGAATGCAAATTCCATAACAAGTTTCTTCTATGCCCTTCAACCTTTCTGACGTTGACAGTCCTGTCTCACTGTCAAGAAAAGTCTAAGTTCTTAAAACATTTTAAATGCCATGTTTTCTAGGCCTTTGAAAGGCTTGAAGAATACCTATACATTATATCTATATCTCTCTATATGTATTTGTATATCCAGAAAACCTAACTAACATGACTACAAGTTTCACTCTTATTGATGACTATCTAGTAATCTGTAGTTTTTAATTATATTATATAATACATATCTAAATGAGCTATAAAAGCATAATACCTTAAACAAGAGTAGAAATATATATATATATATATATATATATATATATATATATACACAGTGTAACAAAATTGACATTAAATTTTTATCAATAGATCAAGATCCATACCAATGGAAATTATTCATCTCTATATCATATCCCCTTTAAATGAAAATAAACATTTACAAATGACCATTTTAGGGATTTGGGTGTAATTTTCTCCAAACTACTTCCTGCTGTTTATTTGGCAAAGTAATTTTACGGGTTTATGGAGACCTTTCCGGGGGGGGGAGGGGTGTTTCCTCAAGCTACATTAGTCTGGAAGGAATCCATAGGTTCTCATCTTCTGTTGAAACAAAAGCAGAATATTTCCAAAGTAACATATTCTTAGGCTCAAATTTTGAAGTCAAGATACATTTAAAATATATATGTTGATTTGGCTTAGTAGCTCCCAGAAGCAAATGTCTCTTTGCAGCCAAATTTTCAAACAAAACACAGTAATATACATAACCTAGACTCTGTGTATTTTCCATCTTTACATGGTAATTTTTTTACTCTCTTTACTCCTTTAATCTATGCTGCCTAAACTCTCATTTATTACTTTTGCTGTCTCTTTAAAGTTTTTGTTTTATTACATAAAACTGCTTACTTCTTTTAATAGCTATATATAAATATATAGATTCTTTTTATACATACTCTTTTTCATCTTTCTTCCAAGCCTACATACATTTTTAAACCTACACTGTCTTGTTTAGAGATATTTTATGTCTGAATCTCTCCTATTGTGCATATGAAATCTTTTTATGACAAGGAACATTTTGGAATGGTAAGCAGCCTGGATGCTGGCTCCACTTCTCTCAAGCTTTTGACATGGCAGAGGTATGGAGGTACATTCACTAAAAGCTCTGGGACCATTGGGTGGGAGTCAAACTCACTGCCTCAATTCTGGGAAGCAATTGTCCCATGTTATTACCAAGTAATACACAGCATGATGTCCTCAAACCCTATTCAAGTTCTTTGCCTCCTGAAAGAGCCGGAGATGTCCATGCTGCCTGTACAAACTAGGAAGTTGTCTCTCAAAGAAGTCACACGGGTAATGTTGACTAATGTTGGGTCAGCAAGCCTTCTCGTAAAGGCTCACCACCATCAAACAGAGCCTACCTGAAAAAAAAAATGCGGCTACCAAGAAGCTGCACTTGGCTCCCATTTTTGTGACTCTAGAAGTCCTTTTTAAAAGTATTTTTAATGGTCTTATGTGGATCCATGGCCCAGATGGTGGGCACCATTATGTTAAAAAGAGACTGCAACACATCCCACATCAGAATACCATTGATATAGTCATAATTTCTAGTGCTTAAAGTGCAAATTGTATACAATATTAAACATGATCCTAAAATATCTAAAATTTAATTCAAATGGTAAAATATTCATAGAAATAATAATTACAATTAGTAAAATTAATAAGTATTGAAAGTACCTAATAAGCATTTTAAACCTCACATCTGAAATGATGATCTTCATGCATATTTGCAATGCACATGAAATGGTGCAAATTACAGTTAAATTAGTCTTAAACATTTTTATTGCTAGCATATTTCATAGTGATTATTCACTTTAAAATCACTATTTTTAAATAACGTAGTCATTACTCAGGGAGTGCAGTGTTTGGTTTTTTTTTCCTTAACATCCTCAGTACCACCAAGGACTAACCATGCATCCAAAAATGGATTGTATCAAAGGAGAGCAACCAAGTTACAATCAATAGAATATCATGTTCTAAGCTTCCTTAATTCATTCTTAATGGCTTTCCTATATACATTTGTCCCTTTGGATAAAAAAATTGTCATTCAGACAATCCATTTATATCTTATACGAACATTAAAGTCATTTCAGTAACAAGGTACTTCATTCCTTTCTTTTTTTTTTTGGTTTTTCTGAGACAGGGTTTCTCTGTGGTTTTGGAGCCTGTCCTGGAACTAGCTCTTGTAGACCAGGCTGGTCTCGAACTCACAGAGATCCGTCCGCCTCTGCCTCCCGAGTGCTGGGATTAAAGGCGTGCGCCACCACTGCCCGGCAAGGTACTTCATTTCTAATGTTGCATGAGAGAGAACAATCTATCTTTACAGTGACACATTTTTGTTTTGCATCTGGATATTCCATAATTACAAAGTTCAAAGATACCATAAATAGTCTCAAAGGAACTTCTAAATTCCTCTTTGAACCAGAGCAGGAGTTGCTTGTTTGACATAATTGTTCATAATTGTTCAACTTTGCCAATCAAATCTGCTTTTTAAAGGGATGAGAAGGTGGAACATAGAAGAGATGTGGAATGTCTGCCAGGAACTAAAGTTAGCTCATGTTTAGCCAACATGAACTAAATCCCAGTGCAGCAGTTCTAGGCTCATCAAAAGCCAATCCCTTATACAAACTAAAGAAAAGGAAGACAAAAATGGATCTTCTTGAATCATGACATGCAGTGACTATTAGTGGGTATGAGCTTGTCAAACAGAATCACGAAAAGAAACAAATCACAGCAATCAATTCCTCTAAGAGTTCTATATCATCATGTCCATCCTCTGCCTGGCATTTAAGATAGATACCCACATCCTGAAAAACTGGAAGGTTCCATGGGTAATTCACTAAAACACATATAAATTAAGATGCATTTTTTAAAAAACAGGCACATGTGTTACTCACAGTATATGAATTGAGATCTGTATAAAGTAGTATCATATAAAGCAGTAAGTAGTATCAGATGCCCATAGGATGTAAATACCAAAATTAATTTTCTATTATCAATAAAATCTAAAAAATTGCAATATCCTCAGTCTTTAAAATGCCATGTTATGTAGGTCTCTGTATGCACACAATTACTTCACACACACACACACACACACACACACAAGACACTAATAAACATGCTAATATGAATAGCAGAAAGTTCTTGAGGTCTCAGTTCTGGACAAAGAACTACAAGCAAAAAAGAATTGCTAAGTGTGGGAAAAATAGTCTTCCCCAAGGAAGAGCATACCAACTGGTTATCCAATACCAAATGATTATCTCTGAAAACATACATACAAGAAATATTAGAGGGACTATGCAGGTTGCATCTAGGAGCAAACACACACAAACACACACCAATATATATGTGAAAAATTAAAAAAAAAGAAACCATGAATTTGAAAAAGAGCAAGAAACGGGTGTCTGAGTTTGAATAGATTAAAGGGAAGGAGGAAATTGTTATTGTAATCTAAAAATATTTTTAAATTGCACACATATGAGTTTTTTTTAGACAACACTTTAAGTTTTATTAAATCCAAGGCAAATAATATTTAAATATTATCAAAACATGAAATCTACCTATTTGTAAGACAGAGTGCCCAGTTCATTTACTTAACAACAGCAGTTATGTTATCTTTTAATTTTGTCCCCATTCCTGTAATTTATTGGGTCTTGGAGATATGGGAGGAATGTAAGAGGCTGACTCCTATGGAATTAATAAATCTTATAGGTCTTTAGTTCAAAAGAAGGATTCACCTGAAGATCTGGAGAATTGGAAAACCTTAGAAACATAATGTAGAGTGTAGCCAAGCTCACTATTGGGAGATAGGTGTTGAGAGAGTGCTTTAAGTAGAACAGGCAAGCTTCAAACTCACTGTGTAACTTAGGTTACAACCTTCAATTCAGACTCCTCATGCCACAATACCCTGCACTTCATGCTAGGGATTTTTCACAGAATGCATTTCTTCTCTGTGTGTGATTCTTAACATTCTGCTTTCCTTCAATGTCTTAAATTAAATTTCATTGCATAGACAACAGTCTACTCACACAGCCATAAATACTGTGACCATAGTATTTATAGCTTTCTAAAATAATTAAGGTAAAAGTTGTACAAAAGAAAGCTCCACATTCTACTTTTTAAAACATTTATACCAAGGAGCTCAAAAACATCCCTGAAGAGCCTTCTGATTATCCCCTGGAAAGGTGTCTGCTGCACATCCCTCAGGCTCAGCAGGTCTTTGAGACAACAAAATGAATTTCTGACACTTCTTTTACAGAAATGGGAAGAATGGTCAAGAAATTGTCAAGGACACATGACCAGTCCTTCAAAATGTCACAGCTGCATTAGAAATACTGTCAAACCTTAGGCACTCCATAGCATAGTCCCTTAGCTGCCACTGAGGTTGCTGTGAAAAAAAAAAAAAGATTTGGCAATATCTGGATGTACGAATTCATGACTTGGGGTGAGAATTCTAGCATGGTGGTAAAATCCAGGGGTAGCATTGCAATAATAAAAAAGCTCTCTATAAGTGAAGAATTCTAATATGTCACCAACACTGAGTTCAAAAATACTGTTCTTTAGAAAAAGAAAACATTTTGAAAGAAGCAAAAGCAAATTCCTGTATTGTTAAATGTTTCTTTAATAACAAGTGATGGTGTTCTTTTCTTCTGTGCTCAGGTCAGGTAGAATTGTCACCCCTGTTGTCCAGAGTTCACCCCAAAGCTCTTTAAGCTAGGTAGAGGGTAAGGAGGAAAACTATTTAATGATGGGAGGAGCAAGACTGAGCTCCCAGGGAATATCCAAATTCTTCTACGTACAGTAGGGTCAAAGCTTCATAAAATTCTATTCATAACTATTTCCCTTAAAACAATGATCACAAAATCCAAGTCTTTTAAGGGAAGTTCTTTGTCAGTATCCAAGAATATATATATTTTGCAATGTAAAATCCAGGTAATAATGAATGTGTCTAGGGTTATGAAACAATTTTAGCTACCTCCCTTAGACTTCATTGTGATTTGATTAATTTGTTATATCTTCATAGGTCTGGTTTTATCTTATTGTTGATTATTGAGGATTCCATTTGCCCCTACCTAAGAACTCTGAGACATAAGCCAGCATGTCAAATAATGAGGCACATTAAATAGGGCACAGGGTCTATGTTAACTGCCTTTGTGTTTTTCTCAGTTGAACATGGAAGCTTTAGCTCTGCTCACATTTTTAACTATAAATGACAATTCTAAGCAATGAACCCTGGACATTGGTGTTTAATTTTTGATAGTGTCTTGAGGATGGTTCTCATTTTTCCCTAAACTCCATTTAATATAATTGTTTTTGCTTTTTTGTCTCCCACAGAATTACATATCTTTGAATGATGAGTATGAGACACTCATATGTGTAATAAGAAGGGATTTCTGTGAGATTGTCTATAGCCCACCCTGAATATGGGTTTACTGAACAAGTCCTTTGAATTAGACACTTGGTTTTGAAAGACAGTAGATCAGGTAAGCAGGATGACTGCAGGTGAGAGATTAGAGACTATTTTTTTAGTAAGTGAATTCTAAATCATCAGCACACTGCGGGATCAGATTTAATGTTTTCAAAGTTGCTCTTAGTCTGGAGATAGTGGGAAGTACTGTTAGGAATTGCGAGTTTCTGGCCTGTATTCTTTAATCAAGACTATTTTCTCTATAGTCCTTTCCTTCTCTTTCTCCTTTCTTCCATCAGCCATTTACTTCTGTGACATCCTTTAGACATCTAAAGCTGCAGAGTTTAGGAGTCACCCAGTGAGAATCAACGGATTGTCTAGTAATACATTGTTTGACTATCTTTCCAACAGTGAGTTCCTAGAATAAATGAGAACAGGACATGGAGTTATGAGTGCCGTGAGGCCCCAGATTCTGATTCTCTGTCGAGGTGATCACTGTTTACAACTGACCTGAGATGTGTAGACCATAATCCTAATTCCATTTATAACTTTAAATAGACTGTCATTACAAACACAGAGATAAAGAAATGGAAAAAAACAATGTAAAGTTCCTTTCAAGTCATTCTCCAGGTAAGGCCTACATATGCCAATTCTTTTTCATCAATATTCAATCAATCAACATCTTTCACTCATTCTATCCTAGCTCTTAGGAAGAGTTGAATCTTCTGTATTCAGAGTTTTTGTTAGATTATTATTTAAATCTAGAATACAAAATCTCCACATTACCAAGCAGAAGAGGTAAATAAATAAAATAAGGAGGAATGTGATGAAGGGGACAAACAGCAGGCTGCTTCATTCGATGGATTATGTTAACTGAAAAACTACAAAACATTGCAAATATGTAGAAGGAAGATTCAAATTATATTTTCTTCATACCTGTAGTTTTTATGGTAGGTTATATTGGTTACAAGTAATTGTATGATTTATATGCAGAAATTGCCAGAAATCTTTTGTCAATGAAGGGTTATTGGACTATAAATTAGGAAGTAGTATACACACATTAAGAATCATTGCCCTTCAGTCCTCAGGAAATGAGAGTGGGCACAGTGGGTAGGTTGGAAGGGTATTACTGGCATGAGAGAGGGCAGCATGCCTAAGTCACACTATAAATAGCTTAACATCTGAATAAAAAACATTAGCATATCCTTTCTCTACACTGTTTAGCTCAACTTTGAAAATTACTTTTCCTGACTTTAAGTTATTTCTTTAGAGTGTTATCTGTCATGAGCATGGCATCTCTTATAAAGGAAATCAGCATGGGGTCACATAGGCAGACATAGTTCTGGATGAGAGTCCTACATCTGATAGCAACAGGAAGGAAAGCAAGACCCAAGCTCTGGCCTGAGCATTTGAAACACTAAAGCCTACCCCCAGTGACATACTTCTTCCAACAAGGCTACACCTCTTCCAACAAGACTATACTTCCTAATAGTGCCACGCCATTGTGACCAATGATTTAAATCTATGAGCCTATGTGGGCCATTCTTATTCAAACCACCACAAGGAATCTAAATCTATTTCTGAAAATGGATGTCAAATATTTCCTGGTATATTCTCACAAATACACACACACAAACCCATCATGTTAATGCATTTATAAATTCTTTGTAAATTCTGTGCAAATAATTTTATTACACTTAAGAATTCCATAATGTGACTGTATGAAAGAAAAGGAATGTGTGTATATATACATACATACATACATATATATATATATATTATATAATGATGGTTGAGAGGTTAAGAGCTCTGACTGCTCTTCCAAAGATCCTGAGTTCAATTCTCAGCAACCACATGGTGGCTTACAATCATCTGTAATGATATATGGTCAGTTTCAACAGAACCACCATATATGGACTGCCCTGCACACTTTAGCATTGCCAGGGTATTCATGTATCTATATCTATGTCTATATCTATATATCTATATCTATCTGTATGTATATATATATATACATGTGTGTATGTGTGAATACATATGCATATATATGAATGCATGAATATATATTACAATCACACAATGAAATTCTTAAGTGGCATAAGTTAAAGAGAGTGACTCAATAGCTGTGTTCTTGCATAATAAGGGAAGAAATTCCTATTGAAGTAGATTTTTTGTTTTGACTTTTGTCACCTTCCTTGTTTTCCTGTGCATATACACATCTAAGAATAAGGAATTTAAAAAAGTTTTTTTTTTTTTAAATTTTACCCAACTATCATGATAATCATTGGCTTGCCACACTTTCAGAGATTTTCAAACCAGTTATGGGATGCCACTGTGTCAGAGACTAAAGAATTTTCCACTGAGAAGCCTCAGTAGCCGCACTGTAAACATTTCCATAAATCTCAGTTCACATAGCATGATAGAGAATAAGAAAATATAAACCTGAACTAGACCAAAGTGAGGCAGTCCCAACATAATAAAGTCTGGAAACCTTGTAGAATACACAAATGAAATCATACATCATCCAAGATTGTGAGTAAGCCTGACATTGGCTATGGAGAGAGCAGGTTTTCATCTTCACAGTCCTTTAAGGTACAGGCATCATTGAACACATAATTGAAAACAAAGGAGGCCAGTGTTTCTGGCAGTAAGTTAAAAAGAAGCACCAAACACTCACGGAAAAGTGTTTCTCAACTCTTCATAAGTGGAGAAATGCTCTAATAAATTCCAACAACTTTGGTTTCCCCTGGGATGTGAGCTTGTACTCTTTCTCCACTGGAGCTACTTCTTACCTCCCATTACCCCCATTCTTGGTGCTAATGAACTTGAGATACCTAGACAGCGGAAAACGAAACAAAACATTAACTTTGGTCTTTTAGCATTTGCAAAGGTCTAAAGCAATAATCCTTGTCATTTATCTTATCTTTTATTGTCTAGCACTTTGTGAAATTATCTAGTCAGTTAATCTCTCTAATGCCTCTGTGAGTCAGGTTAAATGATGTAGTTTCTAAAATGGATATATACAAATTTTCTCTTTGAAGGTCTAGTGATGTACCTTATAGGCCACTGGTTATCATTTACCTTACACACGACTACTTTTTTTTTCATTACCTCTGAAGAAACTACTTAGAGAGATAGTGGTTTAATGCAAACATTGTACATTGCAGGGAAATTGTTCAGAAATATTCTATTTTATTACTTATTTCCTATCGTAACTGGCATTAGTTGTACATAAGCTTTTACTTGTAGACATTTTCTTTTTTTTTTTTTTTTTTTTTAACATATTTTTTTTTATTCTTTTTTAATTAAAATTTCCAACTGCTCCCCGTTTCCCATTTCCCTCCCCTCCTCCCACACATTGCCCCCTCCCCCCACTCCCCTCCCCCATCCCCACTCCTCTTCTCCTCCCCCCAGTCCATTCCCCCTCCCTCTCGATACTGAAGAGCAGTCCAAATTCCCTGCCCTAAAGGAAGACCAAGGTCCTCCCACTTCCATCCAGGCCCAGGAAGGTGAGCAACAAAACAGGCTAAGCTCCCACAAAGCCAGTTCATGTATTAGGATCGAAACCTAGTGCCATTGTCCTTGGCTTCTCATCAGCTTTCATTGTCCGCCATGTTCAGAGAGTCCAGTTTCAACCCATGCTTATTCAGTCCCAGTCCAGCTGGCCTTGAAGAGCTCCCAATAGATCAGTTCCACTGTCACAGTGGGTGGGTGCACGCCTCGTGGTCCTGATTTCCTTGGTCATGTTCTCCCTCCTTCTGCTCCTCATTTGGACCTTAAGAGCTCAGACCATTGCTCCAATTTGGGTCTCTGTCTCTCTCTCGATCTATCGCCAGTTGAAAGTTCCTGTGCCATTCTCCTTGGCCTCTCGTCAGCTCTCATTGTCCGCCACATTCCGAGAGTCCGGTTTTATCCCATGTTTTTTCAGTAGCAGTCCAGCTGACCTTGGTGAGCTCCCAATAGATCGGCCCCACTGTCCCAGTGGTTGGGTGCACCCCTCATGGTCCTGACTTCCTTGTTCATGTTCTCTCTTCTTCTGCTCCTCATTATAACCTTGGGAGCTCAGTCCGGTGCTCCAGTGTGGGTCTCTGGCTCTATCTCCATCCATCGCTAGATGAAGGTTCTATGGCGATATGCAAGATATTCATCAGTATGATTATAGGATAGGTTCATTTCAGGTTCCCTATCCCCAGGTGCCCCAATGAATTAACTGGGGACATTGCCCTGGGCATCTGGTAGCCATTCCAAGTTCAAGTCTCTTGCCACCCCTTAGGTGGCTCCCTTACCTAAGGTATGAGTTTCCCTGCTCCCCTATCCAACCTTCCTTTATCCCCAATCACCCCGATTCCCCCAGTTCCCCTCATCCTCTCCTTCACACTTTTCTCTCCCCATCACCCCTCATCCCCATCCCACCCCACCCCCAAGATTCCAATTTTTTGCCCATCAGTCATGTCTATTTCCCATAGCTGGGAGGATATCTATATGTTTTTCCTTGGGTTTACCCTCTTGTTTAGCTTCTTTAGGATCACAAATTATAGACTCAGTGGCCCCATCCATGGCTAGAAACCAATTATGAGTGAGTACATCCCATGTTCTTCTTTTTGGGTCTGGGTTACCTCACTAAGGATCGTATTTTCTATTTCCATCCATTTGCATGCAAAATTCGAGAAGTCATTGTTTTTTACCGCAGAGTAGTACTCTAATGTGTATATATTCCACACTTTCTTCATCCATTCTTCCATTGAAGGGCATCTAGGTTGCTTCCAGGTTCTGGCTATTACAAATAATGCTGCTATGAACATAGTTGGACAAATGCTTTTGTCATATGATAGGGCATCTCTTGGGTATATTCCCAAGAGTGGTATTGCTGGGTCCAGGGGTAGGTTGATCCCAATTTTTCTGAGAAACCGCCACACTGATTTCCAAAGTGGTTGCACAATTTTGCAGTCCCACCAGCAATGGATGAGGGTACCCCTTTCTCCACAACCTCTCCAGCAAAGGCTATCCTTGGTGTTTTTGATTTTAGCCATTCTGACAGGTGTAAGATGATATCTCAAAGTTGTTTTGATTTGCATTTCTCTGATCGCTAAGGAGGTTGAGCATGACCTTAAGTATCTTTTGGCCATTTTAACTTCTTCTGTTGAGAATTCTCTGTTCAGTTCAGTGCCCCATTTTTTAATTGGGTTAATTATCCTTTTAAAGTCTAGTTTCTTGAGTTCTTTATATATTTTGGAGATCAGACCTTTGTCTGTTGCGGGGTTGGTGAAGATCTTCTCCCAGTCAGTAGGCTGCCTTTTTGTCTTAATGACAGTGTCCTTTGCTTTACAGAAGCTTCTCAGTTTCAGGAGGTCCCATTTATTCAATGTTGCCCTTAATGTCTGTGCTGCTGGGGTTATACATAGGGAGCGATCTCCAGTGCCCATATGTTGTAGGGTACTTCCCATTTTCTCTTCTATCAGGTTCAGTGTGTTCAGATTGATATTGAGGTCTTTGATCCATTTGGACTTGAGTTTTGTGCATGGTGATAGATATGGGTCTATTTTCATTCTTCTACAGGTTGACATCCAATTGTGCCAGCACCATTTGTTGAAGATGCTTTCTTTCTTCCATTGTATACTTTTAGCTCCTTTATCAAAAATCAGTTGTTCATAGGTTTGTGGGTTAAAATCCGGGTCTTCTATACGATTCCATTGGTCGACTTCTCTGTTTTTATGCCAGTACCACGCTGTTTTCATTACTGTAGCTCTGTAATAGAGTTTGAAGTCAGGGATGGTAATGCCTCCAGAAGTTCCTTTATTGTATAAGATTGTTTTGGCTATCCTGGGTTTTTTGTTTCTCCATATAAAGTTGATTATTGTCCTTTCAAGATCTGTGAAGAATTTTGATGGGATTTTAATGGGGATTGCATTGAATCTATAAATTGCCCTTGGTAGAATTGCCATTTTTACTATGTTGATTCTCCCAATCCAAGAGCAAGGGAGATCCTTCCATTTTCTGGTATCCTCTTCAATTTCTTTCTTCAATGCCTTAAAGTTTTTGTCAAATAGATCTTTCACTTCCTTGGTTAGAGTTACCCCAAGATATTTTATGCTGTTTGTGGCTATCGTGAAAGGTGATGATTCTCTTATTTCTCTCTCTGCTTCCAGATCCTTTGTGTATAAGAGGGCGACTGATTTTTTGGAGTTGATCTTGTATCCTGCCACATTACTAAAGGCGTTTATCAGCTGTAGGAGTTCTTTGGATGAGTTTTTGGGGTCGCTCATGTACACTATCATATCATCTGCAAATAATGCAAGTTTAACTTCTTCCTTTCCAATTTGAATCCCCTTTATCCCCTTATGTTGTCTTATTGCTATTGCTAAAACTTCGAGAACTATATTGAAGAGGTATGGAGAGAGTGGACAGCCTTGGCGTGTTCCTGATTTTAGTGGAATGGCTTTAAGTTTCTCTCCATTTAATTTGATATTAGCTGTCGGCTTGCTGTATATAGCTTTAATTATATTTAGGTATGACCCTTGTATCCCTAATCTCTCTAAGACTTTTATCATAAAGGGATGTTGAATTTTGTCAAATGCTTTTTCAGCATCTAATGAAACGATCATATGGTTTTTTTCTTTCAGTTTATTTATATGATGGATTACATTGATAGATTTGCGTATGTTAAACCAGCCCTGCATCTCTGGTATGAAGCCTACTTGATCATAATGGATAATTTTTCTAATGTGTTCTTGTATTCGGTTTGCCAGAATTTTGTTGAGGATTTTTGCGTCGATGTTCATGAGTGAGATTGGCCTGTAATTCTCTTTCTTGGTTGGGTCTTTGTGTGGTTTTGGTATCAGAGTTACTGTAGCTTCATAAAAGGAATTTGGCAATGACTCTTCTGTTTCTATATTGTGAAATACATTAAGGAGAATAGGTATTAGGTCTTCTTGGAAGTTCTGGTAGAATTCCGCATTGAAACCATCTGGTCCTGGACTTTTTTTGGAAGGGAGGTTTTTGATAACAGCTTCTAATTCTTCATGACTAACAGGTCTATTTAGGTTGTTCACCTGGTCCTGGTTTAACTTTGGTAAATAGTATTTATCTAAAAAAGCGTCCATTTCTTTTACATTTTCCAGTTTTGTGGCATACAGGCTTTTGTAGTAAGATCTAATGATTCTCTGAATTTCCTCTGTGTCTGTGGTTATGTCTCCCTTTTCATTTCTGATCTTATTAATTTGCAAATTCTCTCTCTGCCGTTTGATTAGTTTGGATAGGGGTTTATCAATCTTGTTGATTTTCTCCAGGAACCAGCTTTTTGATTCATTGATTCTTTCAATTGTTTTCTGTGTTTCTATTTTGTTGATTTCAGCCCTCAGTTTGATTATTTCCAGTCTTCTACCCCTTCTAGGTGAGTCTGCTTCTTTTTTTTCTAGAGCTTTCAGGTGGGCTGTTAAGTCTCCAATGTGTGCTTTCTCTGTTTTCTTTAAGTGGGCAGTTAGTGCTATGAACTTTCCTCTCAGAACTGCTTTCATAGTGTCCCATAGGTTTGAGTATGTTGTTTCTTTATTTTCATTGTCTTCAAGGAAGAGTTTAATTTCTTTCTTTATTTCTTCCTTAATCCAGGTATGGTTCAGTAGTTGACTATTCAGTTTCCATGAGTTTGTAGGCTTTCTGGGGGTAGCATTGTTGCTGAATTCTAGCTTTAATCCATGGTGATCTGATAAGATACAGGTGGTTATTAATATTTTTTTGTAACTGTGGATGTTTGCTTTGTTACCGAGTATGTGGTCGATTTTTGAGAAGGTTCCATGAGCTGCAGAGAAGAAGGTATATTCTTTCCTATTTGGGTGGAATATTCTATAGATGTCTGTTAAGTCCATTTGATTCATTACCTCCATTAATTCTCTTATTTCTCTGTTAGGTTTCTGTCTACTTGACCTGTCCATTGGTGAGAGAGGAGTATTAAAGTCTCCTACTATTAATGTGTGCGGTTTGATGGCTGCCTTGAGTTTTAACAATGTTTCTTTTACGTACGTGGGTGCTTTTATATTAGGGGCATAGATATTCAGGATTGAGACTTCATCCTGATGAATTGTTCCTGTTATGAGTAGAAAATGTCCCTCTCCATCTCTCCTGATTGATTTAAGTTTGAAGTCAACTTTGTTAGAAATTAGTATGGCCACCCCTGCTTGTTTCTTAGGTCCATTTACTTGATAAGCCTTATCCCAACCCTTTACTCTGAGTAAGTGCCTGTCTTTGTGGTTGAGGTGTGTTTCTTGTAAACAGCAGAATGTTGGATCCTGTTTTCGTATCCAATCTCTTAGTCTGTGCCTTTTTATAGGAGAGTTGAGTCCATTGACATTAAGTGATATTAATGACCAGTGGTTGTTAACTCCGGTCATTTTTTAAGTTGTAAATTTTGTGTGTTCCCCTTCTTTGTGTTGTGCTGGTGAAGGGTCTCTAGTTGTCTGAGATATTGTGGTCATTGTTGGACTCCTTGGTTAGTGATTTTCCTTCTATTACTTTCTGTAAGGCTGGATTTGTGGCTACGTATTGTTTAAATTTGTTTTTATCCTGGAAAATTTTGTTTTCTCCATTTATAGTGAACGAAAGCTTGGCTGGGTATAGTAGTCTGGGCTTGCATCCATGGTCTCTTAGTTTCTGCAGTACATCTATCCAGGACCTTCTGGCTTTCATGGTTTCCATAGAGAAGTCAGGTGTAAGTCTGATAGGTTTACCTTTATAAGTAACTTGGCCTTTTTCCTTTGCTGCTCTTAGTATTCTTTCTTTATTCTGTATGCTTTGTGTTTTGATTATTATATGGCGAGAGGATGTTTTTTTTTGATCCAGCCTATTCGGTGTTCTGTATGCTTCTTGAACCTTCATAGGTATATCTTTCTTTAGGTTGGGAAAGTTTTCTTCTATAATTTTATTAAATATATTTTCTGGACCGTTGAGCTGCGCTTCTTCTCCTTCTTCTATTCCTATTATTCTTAGGTTTGGTCTTTTTATTGTGTCCCATATTTCCTGAATGTTTTGTGATGAGAATTTGTTGGCCTTGCTGTTTTCTTTGATCAGCGTGTTTATTTTCTCTATGGTATCTTCAGAATCTGAGATTCTTTCTTCTATCTCTTGTATTCTGTTGGTTATGCTTGCTTCTGTAGTCTCTATTCGTTTACCTAGATTTTCCCTGTCCAGCTGGCCTTCTGTTTGTGTTTTCTTCTTTGCCTCCATTTCAGTTTTTAAGTCTTGAACTGTTTCCATTATCTGTTTAATTGTTTTTCCTTGGTTTCCTAGGGTATCATTCACTGATTTACTCAATTCTTCAAATTTTCTGTTATACTTCTCATCCATTTCTATAAGGGCATTTTTTACATGTTGTTTAAGGGCGTCAATCACTTTCATAAAGTCAATTTTATCTACCTCTTCATGATTAAGGTGTTCATGTCCACCTGTTGGGAGGTCGCTGGGTTCTGGTGGTTTCATATAGTTTTTCAGATTGTTAGGTGAATTCTTGCATTGGCGCCTGCCCATCTCTTTCTCCGAATGCTCCCCTCTGGATGTTCTTTTACCGGATCAGGTCTCCTTGCCTACTGATGTACCTTCCCAGTGATGGCTCTCTGCAGTGCTAGCTCTCCTGGTGTTCTAGTGTTGTCTCTCCTTGCTTGTTGCAGGCAGGCCAGTGAAACAAAGGAAGTCTCGCCTGCCTACTTGCCCTGAGGATTTGCCCCCAGCGCCAGACAGACTGAGCTGGATGGTGTTATGTGCCCAAAGAGGAAAGGGGGCAGAAGGAAGAAGGGTTCTGGATGCAAGCTGGGTGGGACAAGAAGAGAGAGGCAGTATGGGGGGGTAGAGCCCCTGCAGGGAGCCCGGGGAGTATAGGGAGGGGGATGAGGAACTTCAGAGTTCCCTGTCCAGGGCTGCTTCCGCCACCGCTGGTCACAAACTCACCGCACTGCTTTCTCTCCTGGTGCGGAGATCAGATCTCCGTGCAGGTTGGGTAGTTCGTAAACAAAGCGCCTACCTTGGTTGGTGCAGGCGGGCCAGTGAAGCAAAGGAGGTCTCGCCTGCCTGCTTGCCCTGAGGATTTGCCCCCAGCGCCAGACAGACTGAGCTGGATGGTGTTATGTGCCCAAAGAGGAAAGGGGACAGAAGGAAGAAGGGTTCTGGATGCAAGCTGGGTGGGACAAGAAGAGAGAGGCAGTATGGGGGGGGTAGAGCCCCTGCAGGGAGCCCGGGGAGTATAGGGAGGGGGATGAGGAACTTCAGAGTTCCCTGTCCAGGGCTGCTTCCGCCACCCTACTTGTAGACATTTTCATCTTGTAAATAAATAAACCTTAAAAGTAACTGGAAATTTGAAATTGAAAGACCAGGTGGTTACATTTTGTCTTTTCATTGAGTGAATTTTTCAGAAGTGATATTTTTGTACTATAATATAAATGGGACCTTTTAAATTAAATGAAATATTGATTTATGCTTAATATTTATTAATGTAAACTTAAATTCTACAGGTAATGAAGGAAACTATATAGATGAGACAGAGTGCCTTGATATCACAAACTCTACCTTCTTTTCTTTGTGGTCTGTTTTTAAAAATTCTTTTAAGATTGTAACATAATCACATTATCTTCCCCTTCCTCTTAAACCTCTCATACACCCTTCTTAACACATTCTCAAATTCATGTAATCTTGTTTTTTTCTATTAATTGTTTTTACATGCACACACACACACACAGTCACACACACACACTTTAAAGTATAAGCTGCTCAGTCTGAATGATGCTTCTCATGTGTGTGTTTTCATGGCTGACTCTTTGGAATGAGATAGCTGACAGGTGTGCTTTTCTCTGAGCAAAGACTATTTCCCTTAGTCTTAGCGTTCCTTGTCACCTGCAATTCTTTATTTAGGGTTGAGGCCTCCTGTCCTTGTCCACTATTGCAAGTCTATTGGTTTCCTCATTCAGCTCATGGTAAGGTAGACATGATGGTGACACTTCACGGGTATAGCTGCTGACATTACTTGGGAACAAAATTACATAGCAAATCCTTGGATCCTCTGCCTCTTCCATGGTGTTTCACAGCCATTAGGTGCAGGGATTATTTGGGGGGGTATTTTGTTTTGCTTTTTTTGAAGGTATGTCCACTGGAATGGGGCTCTAAAACTCTGTATTTTGATTGCTATACTTTTGCTTTGTGAATGGGAAAAAGAAATTCTTTGATGAAAGGTGACAACTCTATGTATCTGTGAGTGTAAGGACACACATTTAGAGTGGAGTTATGGATTGTGTTGCTTCAGCTAAGAGGTGCTTGTAGGTTCTCCTCCAAAGGTTCACAAGCTCTGGGTATTTGGTTAGGTTTCTAGTACAGAGGATGATTTCCCTCTTGTTGAGTGAGTTAAGTCCCATTAGAGAGTTGTTGCTTACCACCAAGGTATATGTGCTAGTCATTATTGATATTCATAGGTGTCTTAGTTGGGAAGTGGTGGTGGGGGACAGTGGGCTGCTTACTTCCTTTAGAAGTTTTTATGGTGCCTTCTTGTATCATGAAAGCTACTCCTCAAGGAGAAGGAATTCAGGTTAGTTCCAACTCAAGAGTCCTCTGGGTCCTAGGTCTGAAAGTCATGTAATGTCTTCAGCAATAAAAAAAAAAAATACTTCACTTTAGGTCTCTAGCATACAACACAATAGTTTGTATAAAAGCCCCAGAAATATTTGCTGGAACATTGATGTTGCAGATGTTTGCTCTCTATAGAATCTGTTGTTGTCCTAGTCTCATGTGCCTTGGGAGAAATGCAAGTAGATTTTAACATTGCCATTCTTTGTCAAACATTATTTTTATTTTTGACTCTTTCCCCTGACTCAACAGTTTCTCTAGAATAATTCAGGTAGACCAGAATTCTCATGGTTACAGGAGCACCTTGCTTCTATATAATGCATGATTGTATTCTTCACTTAGTAATGTGTCTTGCCAACTATGGGTTTGAAAAATTAATCTAGATACACAACACATGAATCATTGAGACAGAAATTTCTTCAGCCCTTTGTCTAACATCTTGATGTACTAAACTTTGAGCTTCTTTTTACAATTGCCCTGCCTTTTGTTTCTGTTTTATTATTTCTGCACAAAACTGTCCATATGAACTGTCTTTCTTACCCATGTGCAAATGAATTTAGTTTCAAGGACCCATGCTCCACAGTTTCAGTTACATCTGAATCTCAGCTTAGCAGCAATATTACTTTAATGATAACTTACATTCCTGAGAAAAGCTTTCTCCGTTGAATAATCATGAAAAAGTAACCTTGTTTTGGGCAAAGCAAAACATTTATTTCAACTATGTATTGGTCAAAATCATTCTGGAGACATTTTCTGAGTCTCCTAACAAATGACCCTATTTAGCACAATGATGGGAACCCTGACTTTTGTGAAGCATATTTATTTTCAGGTTGGGTAAAGACCATGCAGACCTAGACACATAACACAATCATTTTTGCTTTTTCTCTTCTTTAAGTATGTCATCTTATTACCTCTTTTTTGGTTAAATCATTTTACAAGTCCATGCTTTACAGTTAAACTTCAGTGATGGAATTTATACACCATCTGTTTTCTTCTTGTTCATCACAGTTCTCATGTTATCTGTCTGCCTTAGATTTTAAAAACCAGATTTCCATTTCTTCATATTTGCCATTTCTTCCAACCCTATGTAAATTATGATGAATGTGAACAGACTTATTATCTAAACAGAGATATCTGTGGAGGAAAAGGTGTGTGGTCTAAGAAATAAAAGTTCAGTCTGTTCTTGACATAAATGTCAAGATGAACTAAGAGTTGCCCTTGCGACAGATAATTAGAGAAAACTGTCAGGCCTTCAACTTAATCCTCTGTACATCTGCTCAAAGTCAGCTCTGGAAACTCTGGGATCTAGGGAGACAATCTTTTGTAATTAGCCAAGGCCACGATAATCCATAAAAACATCCGATCAAATTGATTTCCAGTCCATCAGGTGATATCTGTCAACCACAAGCTTGCAGATCATCCCAGAGTTGTGACTAGTGCGTGTGAACCTCTAAGGTCATTTAGAGGTCCCTTTGCCTTGGAAATATAAAATCATTTCACTTTTTGTCAGCATCCTTTCCTGTAGGACAGAAGGGAAGAGGGGAGACACAGAAAGGAGAGAGCTATGAGGCATTTATAGACACTGACGTCACAGAGGCAGAAGCCACTGACAGTTTTAGAAGATCAGTGTTTTGCTGAGGTGTGGTCAGCCATAAGAAAAGTTTATAAAAGAGGGAACTTGCATCATCTCTGCTTCTGAGCTTGAGACCTCTATTCTGCCCATGCTGTCTATAGTGGAACAAGACTTCTCTCATCACCTCCCTGTGTTAACTTTCATCTCTATCTCTTACCCACAACTTTTCCCAAATTACACTTTCCAGAGGTCCAAATACATATCTTGCAACTGTCTTCCTCAATGTTAGTATCTAGAAATGAGTCCATCATGTCAGTTGTTTGTCCATTCTCATGATGAAATATCCATATTAATATCCCAAATCTTCATTGGTGGTAAATGTTGATGGTCTTCTTGCCTGAGTTAGAAAATGTTTCAGCCAGCATTGTGGAGCACTCTTGGTTACGCCATTGAGGGTGTTGCATGTGAGGACATTGAACTTAATGGGTCATTCCATTGGGAGCTCCAAAGATCAGTATACAAACAGGAATGTGAAGAGTAAGGTTGTTTACTAGGTTCAAGACAGAAATAGAATTATGTTGGGGACTGAGTTTTCATGTTGAGGCAGGCAAACAGGGAACAGTTTGGTAGCCTGGGATATTGTTTGTTTCTTTCTAAATAATGCAACTAACTACTTTACCTGTAAATACTACACATATAATCTTTCAGTTTCAGCCCCTCCAGAACCTCTCCTGTATCAAGATACATATGCAACCTTGTCTTACAATAGTAAGTACCTTTGCCTCTAACAATAAAGACATTTGAGAATCTCTCTTCATATACACTTCCAATATACCCAAATATGAAGACTGGGAGGTCCCACTTAGCTTGAACTGTTTTTTGGGTGCATGAACACTAAGATATAACAGTGAACTTTGAGAGAGCTTGTATTTATCATTTTTTTGATTGTGTAATTGAATATGCATATAATTAAAATCAAATGCATTATGGTGTGTAATATGACTGAATATCAACATATTACTGAATCTTTCAATCAATATAGAGAATGACTCTCACCATGCCCATTAGGAACCAGCCCTTCTTTCCTTTGGATGCTGTAAAAGGGATCATAGGCTGAAGGTGAGATCCTAGGTTAAGTTCTCTCTTGTGGCCTGCTTTTAATCTTGACAGCATATTCCTGTATAATAGTCCCTTTTGCTATTTTGCAAACCTGTATGAGCTCTTCTTTTTCAGTTCTCTGGATAAGATATCAAAAATCTGTAAACATCAGACTTGTACATTGACTCCTGGTAACAATATTGCTTGTGTATAGAATGCATCTCTATTTTGCTTATAGCCTGCTTTTCTGTAGTATTTTTTGTTAACAGGTGACTGACTATCAGTTTGAACTAATTGACCTGAAAATATCTTCCCTGACGGCTAGCTTGTATAGTGACAGGAGTGGCTATGCAGGGTGCTGCTGGCAGAAACCTACCAATAGTCTTATCCAGGTATGTACCTCAAAATTACAATTATAACAAGTAATTGTTCATGGTGCAATAGTGACAAAAATGTTATGGTGGTGACCAGCAGCTTTCTAATTAGACTTTAGATCTGTTATACATGATGGAATCATTTTGTAAACCTGGCCAAGAATCTGTGTCTGGGAAGATTATAGGTCTATATTCTTATTTTGCAAAGGGACATAATATCAGACTACCTATAAACATTTATTTATCCTTATACTCATAGACTAGTAAAATCCTCACCTTTCATCACAGAAGCATCTTTATGCAACAAATGTCAGTTAATAGAGATATTTGCAACTGATCAGAGTGCAGAGGATACATGAACTATGGTCATCCATAAATGAAACATCTGTGCTCACTCCCTACAGAGACTCAGAAAATATTGCTGAAGAGAGAAGGGAGAAAAATCACAAGGGCTGGAGGTTGTGTGAAGATTTCTGTAAAAGAACGTTTTCTAGACCCAAGGGTAACATATATAAATGATCTCACATCACTGTGACTGCATGCACAAGATACGTGCAAAAGCAGGCTAATCAGCACTCCAGCATGTATCAGAATAATGCTCATGAGGCCTCAACTCTAGTCCTTGGAAACTGATGGCCACTGGGGAAGAGAATCAGTTTTCCTTGGTGTTATGGCTCATAGTCGGTTGTAGCTAACCTGCATTTTACTGGTGGGATGTACTTCCATGCACATACGCACAGCACTGATTTTACTCAGTGGGTTACCAAAAGAAGCAGGAGAGGAAAAGGTGAAGGAAGAAGAGGATGAGTAGACAACATGAAAGAGAAAGAGGAATGTAGCTGGAGGAATTGGGAGGTGTTGGAGAGGGGTAGTTGGGTGGATATGATAAATAGGGCATCCATGTTTAGAATTGCTAATAACAGTGTTTACAAATAAGAAGAAAATGAGAAATCAACTAAAAGATGGGTGACTAGGGAATAGACTAGTCTGTAGTGACAGTGTCAAGGTAGTTTATATTCAGGCTGTGGCTCTGCCTGGCTGCCTATTTTTCACTGCCTTTACAGTGAGAACTTGAAGGGAAAAGCACACATACTTCTTCCAAGGAAGATATGATAGAGTCAGGCACTGTATGGCAGCAACAGACAGAATGAAATGGAGAAGTCGAGAGGAGACCATGCCTGGCTTTATGGGGTTTGACTTTAAAATCTTACCTATTTTTATTCTCTCTCTCTCTCTCTCTCTCTCTCTCTCTCTCTCTCTCTCTCTCTCTCTCTCTCTCTCTCTTCATGTGGCCCATAAGAGAGTGTTGACTACTCTGGAACTATATTTTTAACTGTGAAGCATCCTACATGGTTACTAGGAGCTGAGCTTCTGTTCTCTGCAGAAGCAGCAGTTTCTCTTGGACACTGAGACATCTCTCCAACCCTGAATTTGAATTTTTAAACAATATGAGAAATGTTGACTATAGGTGAGAAGTTTTGCCCTTTGCAGTTGGAAAGGGCATTGTGGAGGCCAGAGGTGGATGGTTATGACTTAAAGAAGGGATGTATGGGTGTCAAGCTGAGCAGGGTGGACTTGGGCTATTTTATCTTGATTGTCAACTTGTTTGGATTAAGAAGGATCTTGGAGATTACCAAAGCAATCACTTCCTGCGTATGTAAATTTCATTTACTCCTTGAGTTTTACAACTCTCCTTCCTTCTGTAGAGGAAATAGCCACAGGGTACCATTGCTATTTCCAAGTACAGATGACCTACAAATTTCAACATGAATGTTCTGACAGGATATTTTGGTCGGGGCTCCAATGTTTAATCCTAAAGAATACTTTCATCTGTTTATTAAAATTGACTGGACTTTCCCTGAGAGATTAGGGAAGTGAATCTTTTTCTTATTCTGTATTACACATTTCTACAACTAATTCACTGTGTTTCTCACTATAAATTCTTGTAATTTGGCTTCTGAAAGACCTCTCTTGTGAACTATATTCATGGATCAGCATTGAGAAATGATTTTTTCCCAATTCAAGAATTTCCTGTATCTGTTTACAGAAAATTCTTCTAATAAAATCATGAATTCATATTCTATTCTTGCCAACCTCTGGCACATACACGTATCCATACTATTTAATATAAATCACTAACAACTGAGATTTAATTACTCAGCATAGGAAGAAAACAACCAATTAAGCTCCTATTCAACTGAAACAGGCAAACTTTACCTATAAGTAGCTATTTATACCATTCTTTAGAAATAAAGTCTGTCAACTTTACTTGGGAGTTTGTTAGAGCTTTAAAAACTTTATAACCTGCATATAAAACTCAGGAATGTTATTTTCTGACTTGGAGAGATTCTGTACAATAAGAAAGATAGAAACTCATATTTGCATATGGAATTTATCTTAGAAAGTGCACTGGAGATTTTGTACATGTTGTCTAACTCTTTTGATGTTCAGAGTGTTCTTATCTTCTCACATCGGAGACCACAGATTTATGGCTCTGTAGCCTGCCTGAGGCGGCCAAGTGGACAGACAGATTCACAGTCATAGGCGATAGAGTATGACTACTAACTCTAGAAATCTCAGCTTCTTGTTCTTTTCTTCTCTAATGCGTTCATTTCAGGTTAGAATAGTATGCTTTAATTTTTATTATTTCTTAACATAAAGTCTCTGGCCTTAAGTGTTGAGTTACCAACTCCTTTTGTATTTGAGAAGAGAGAAAAATAGAGGCGTTTATACACACACATGCACACACACATACACTCACTTTATAATTTTTTCCATACTTCCTTTTTAACTTTCAGTTTTTCCCTCTATTGTGTTTTCTTTTGGACAAAAGGCTCCAGGAACAAGGCAAATAACTCTGTACTTCTTCCAGGTATTTTTTCTCAATCCTAGCTCTCTCTAGACTTCTCTCTAGCATTCGCTACCATCTCTTTTCTGTTACAGTTCTTCTCAAGCCCTCACACTTTCCCATTATTTGCCTTAAAATTAACTGAGTGAAAAACAGATTCACTGTTCAACAGACACACAGTGTGGTGCATCCACACAAATTAAATGATCTTGTGCATTTCATTATTTATAAACACCTGTGAAACCTACATGGTTAAATCAAGTTAAGGAACCCTCAAAATGTTTACTGCCTCCCATTATAATCCGCCATTCATAACTGACCCAAAATGATCAACAATGATTTCTGAAAAATCTAGAAATTTTATTTTCTATATTTTATTTATAAGAATTTAATAACTGAGCCCATGGTTTTATATAGCTTGTTTAACTCAGCACAGTAATTTTTAATTTATCCATATAATTTTATAAATATATTTAACTAAACTATTTTTATTGTGAGGCATTCTTTGTGTGTATATAAAATACATTCATATTTTTCATTATTGATAGAGATTTATTTTGTAGCTTAGTGTTAATATGAGTAAAGTCACTGTGAGCCCTGATACATATGATCATAGAGTTTTGTGATTCATCAGAAATTTTTTTAGAGAAAAAAAACTGGGAGAAGATGTTTGTATAAGTTTTTAAGAAACTATAAAAGCAAAAAAATCTTACTTTTTGTGCAGGGGATTATGCTAGTCTGCATCGTGTGAATTCTGGGAGTGAGTTCCAGTTTTTCTACATCCCAGAAAAATTTTATGATCTTGTAATTAAAGTGTATGTACCCGTGCCTCATTGTGAATATAACTGAAGTTCCCTGGTGCTTTTGGCCTTGGTTGTGGCTTGAACTGCCATAATATGTATCTTTTTTGAAAATCAGAAACAAGTGCTCAGATATTTCTTATAATTTAAAATGTATTTTCACAAACTGAGATTGTTGTTTAGTTTTAGTTTTGAGACAAGTCTCTGGCTATTACAACAAATACACAAATATCTTTGTAGTTTTTACTGCTTTAGATTCTCATAGATATCTTTTGGATAGAACTTCCACAGCTTAGAAGTCCTTCAAAGAAAGTGAGTTGGACACCTTAGAGCTTGCTTTATTAGCTCTTGTCTCAGGCATCATTGTCCTTGTTGTTTGATACTAGCGGGGAGGAGGAAGGAAACAGGAAAGGGAAAAAGGGGAGGAAGGGAGAAATGGAGGGAGAAAAAAAGGAAGGGAGGTGCAGAAGAAAGGAGGGAAGGAGGAAGGTATGTTGGGAGGGAGGAAGGAAGAAATAGAAAGTAGAAGGGAAGGAGAAAAGAAGGAAGGGGAAGAGAGGAAGGAAGAGGGAAAGAGAGGTAGGACAAAGGAGAAAAAAAGAAGGAAAGACAGGAGGGAAGAAATGATAAGGAAAAGGAGAAAGGGGAAAAAAGAGAAGGAAGAAAAGAATGGATGGAAGGAGAGATAAAGATATATAGTTTTGACAGAATGTTGGGGAATAAATCAGCATTTCCAATATTTTATTTGCTCATTGATATCTTTCTGATGAGCTTTATTTCTATTTCTTTATTTATTCTATAATGAATGCCAGACTCACATAAATGTTGTTGGGTCTATGACCAGAGGAACTGTTCTGCCCTCTAAAGAACAGGCCACATTTTCTTTATGCCACACATATAATTTCTGTTGTACGCTACCTTGAGCTACATATAGGAATTCCAGAGGGAAAGAGCCAGAAGAATGCCAGGAAACATGATTACAGCACACACCGCTGTCATGCGCTTTCCTGAGAGAAATCAGGCCGGATGTGGGACCCTTCCCTCCATCACCTGTCCACGGCTTGAGATTCTTATTATCCCAGTGGAGTCCTTGTCAAATTGACAGTTGCAGTCACTGCTGAGAAGGGGCTATTATTCTCATCACTACTGGCAGGGTCTTGGATTCAATGCAGACTAGAGATGGTAGAAAGAATGAGAATTTAAACTTTCTTTTACCTTAACCTTGGCTGTGAGAGCTGTTCTTTTCCTCCGAATTTGGCTAAACTCAATGAAGGAGCTTTGTAAGGTGACATCCACTCAAACACTGTGCATGGTTTTGACATCAGGCAGAGGAAAATGAGCACAAATCCATTTCTTATTGTCTTGAAATCCCACAGATATTTCGTATTTATCGAGAATAGAGAGCAACCCCTTCAGAATCAGAGGTACATCATGAACCAGGCTTTCTTGTGTACGTAGAAATCCGCAAGCTTTATTAAGAACCCAAAAGCTTATATGAAAGTCGGTTTTCTTCTCCTTGTGTTACGTGCATAGATTCCATTATTCTCTCAACAACTTGCTATTGTATAAACTCCCAGTTTCAGAAATTTAGAAAGATTTCTGCTTCCTTCACTTTTGATTTTTCAGTTAGAAATTTGGGGTAAATTCTGTTCTATTCCTGAGGGCAATTTTGATGTTAAAAATATAATAATTGTTGTTATTTTGCCATCTTTCTCTTCTTATCTTGATAGCTCACATATTGTCCATTTCTCTCTCTCTCTCTCTCTCTCTCTCTCTCTCTCTTCATACTCTGTATTCTTGTTATAACACATTTATCACACTTATCACCTATATTGTCTTGGTTTCTGTTTGGAATTTTCTTTCTCTCAGACCTTGTGTTTTCTCTTCAAAGTGTGTTGCAGATTTATCAGGTATAATTACGACAACCCATATTGAAGATACCATAACACAATATACACTCCTTCAGGTTTAAGTTCACTTAACAAGCAAATTTTTGGACATAATCTTGTTTTGAAGATTTTTTCATATGTATAATAATTGGAAGTGGGTTTTCCTGTGTACTTTCTTTTGGTAACTGAGGCTATTCGGAGAGTTTTGCACTGTCTTCTTACCAAAAGGAACCTGCATTCTCCACAACTTCTTCTGGTTCCAGAATCAAGTGGAATCCCAGAGATGGCACGTTTCAGGGCTAAGAGACAGCAAGGAAAGAGTAGTCAGGTTCCGTTAACATCAAACAGTTTTACTCAGAGCAACCAGAACTGGTTCATTCACAATTGCACACCATTTGCCTAGTTTTATGCTAATTTTTTTCTAATTTCCCATTTTAAGTTTAGGTTCCTGAGCTGGGCTGTTGGCATCTGCAGGAAACCATATTCCTCAGATGTCAATTCAGTAGTTCGATATGAACTCATGTCTCTTTTGTTCTAAACATCTCAAGTCTTCTGCCTTTTTCTTCAGTTTAGATGCTCCATAACCATAATAGCTTTCAAGACCAGAACCACAAGCACTAACCCCACAGAGACCAAACACATGTATTATAAACTATGATGATGAATCTTGCCATAGATTCTCATTCTGTGTCATCCGTGATGATTCTGATTTTCAGAACAGATGACATTTGTAATGGAAAACGACTTCTCAATGTTACAGACATAACAAATGACAAATAATTTCTGTAGATGTAGGCTTTGTCTTAGAGTAACTTACTGACTTAGGGATCAAAGTGGGATGGAGCAAGATAGAAAACTGACCAAGGAAGGAGAGTCATCATTTATGCATCCAAATGTATAAATATGGTATGATTTATAAAAGGAGGAAGAACGGGACCACATATTATATGCATGATTTCAAGCTTTCATTTCTGCTAAGAAATCTTTAATTTTCTTTGATTGCTGCTACCATTCTAGATTTCTTCTAAACATATCAAAGAAACCTTATCAGCAAGGCAGCAGGCAGGAGGTTTTTACTTCTGAAAGCCAACTCTCTCCTACAATAACGTCTCAGAACCTGTACCCCTCAGATTGGGTTTTGTTATTATACATGGGGTTGACACATATGTAGCTTGCATTTTATTTAAGTTTAGAGCCATCATTCCGGGTTAAGCTTTTTCACTCTAAGATAAATAAAATCAAAACCTGAAAGATGTGAGTTTTTTGCCACCTGTTTTTAAGATGTACCTCCTGAGAGAACAGTTCATCCTTATTTTAAATAGAAATCAAAGAATATTGCTGGAAATTAAGTGAAATAAAGAAATAACGTACTATTTTTATGACAGAACCTTGACTTCTCAGTTTGTTTCTAACTGAACCTCATCTCATATTACTCTAAATATATGTTATTATTTTGCAGACATTTATCATTTTGCTATAACATATGGATACATTCTATGTGTTAAAAAATATTACATGAATTTAAAATTATTGATGATTATCAATGTTTTCCATTCTGAAAATAAATTTCACAATGAGCAAATTATAGCATTGGAAGGATAGGTTGATATCATACTTATAATCATGGATATCAGTAATTGACAACTATATTATATTATATGTCAGGAATTGACCTAGTTTCTGAGATCACAACAAGACACATGGGTCATGTCACCTTGCTCCTAAAGTAGAAGGTTATGAGAATGTCTATGTGGTACAACATATCCAGACTATGATTATAGATGAGCTCAGACCAAGTGAAAGGCTCAAGGAATGACACTCACATATTTTATCTTGGCTAGAAAAGTTCACATAAATTTTTGTTGGAGTTTGGAGCATATATGATAATCTTAAAGTGTTGGCCAAGACATGTTACAACGAGAAAAAAAACAACTTAAAAGCAGAAAGAACAAGACATTAAGTATATATAAAACAGAAAAGAATCCTGAGAAGAAAAGCAACTCTAATCTGGGGGTGAGTGAAGTGGGACAAACAGAATCAAACATGTTGTATATATGCACAAGTGTCATAGCATGCTCTATTAGCTTAGACAAATAATGTATGCTAAAAACATACATAAATCTATATATGAGATAGATACATGAATCTATATATGAGAAATGGTTTAGCTTTGGTTCACTATTGCAAAAGGAAAAGCAGATAAGCAGCCTGCTCACTAAAATACTTTACATGGACAATATCTGTGTTCTTGAAAAGTAATGTCTCAAAGTTACTATTTATAGTCAAATCATCAAATTCATTTTGTCTTCTTTTTTCTGTTTGTTGTTGTTTTCTTTATTGAGGCAGGGTTTCTCTAAGCAGCTCTGGTTGCCATGGAACTCACTTTGTAGACCAACGTGGTCTCAATCCCTAATAACCACCTGTCTCTACCACCTAAGTGTGGCATTAAAGGCATCCACCAGCATGGCTCATCTCATTTTGTCTTCTAATCTATAAAATAAGCTACTAAATCCTGGAACAAGTGATTCATTTCCAAAATTTGACCAATGAAACACATTGTTTCCTATGAGGCAACAATATACAAAGGACTCAGAGTGACCAGTGACTTCTGAATGGCAAATTGACATGACATCCTTAAAGCATAGTAGCTTAATTCTAAATTCTAATTTAATTGTAAATCTCAACCTTTGCTACAGGTGCCACAGACAGTGTCAGGTGAGAGTCATGTGACACATCGGAAACACACACGGCCAGAGTTCTGACGAAAAAAAAAGTTAAGTCTATGTCTCAGGGCTGCTGCCATTGTAGTGTCTCTTTGGAAAATTCTCTGATCAACATTTAAATTATAAATTCCATGTCAATGCCAGTAGAAGCATACAAATTTGAGGACAGAAATTTGCAATCAAAGTGCTTTCTGGAATGGTATTTGAGAAACAGCAACAGAAATCTGAAACAAATCAGAGCAAAACTATGATTAATAACATGAATTTCAGATAGGCCTTCAGTGTCTTAGTTTTGATGAAGAGGAGAGGACAATACACACACACACACCGAGAGAGAGAGAGAGAGAGAGAGAGAGAGAGAGAGAGAGGGGAGAGAGAGAGAGAGAGAGAGAGAGAGAGAGAGAGAAGGAGGGAGGGAGGGAGGGAGAGAGAGAGAGGAGATTGGGAGATTGAGATCTGTCTCTTTCTGTTTGACCTTGACAAGTTGCCGAAGCTGAACAGGTTGGAACACTCGTTCTTTTCCCAGATGTTACAAACACGTAGAACACATTTTCAGTGAAATGGAAAAGAAATTAGCAGCTTGTTTGGTGCAACATGAAATTTCTCTGTGTCTTGCTCATTCTTGATGGCACAGGCTCTTTGATAAATCAGTCCTTATGTCTCATTTGCCATGCACAGAAAGGAAGTAAAAATGTCAGCTCAGTCCCCACTGCCATTAGAACAAATCAAGTTCTCATCTGCCGAGACAGTAGTTCACTTTCTCAGATATCTCTTTTGGAGGGTATGAGGTTGTGAGGACAGATCACATAAATGCTTCCAACAGCTAGTCACTAAAATAGGGTTGCAGCAATTGTGGTGATGGGCTGGTTCCTGTGCTGGTGTAGGATGCTGTCCCCTGTGCTGGTGTAGGATGCTGTCCCCTGTGCTGGTGTAGGAGGTTGTCCTCTGTGCTGGTGTACGACACTGTCCCCTGTGCTGGTGTAGAAGACTGTCCCCTGTGTTGGTGTAGGAGGCTGTCCCATGTGCTGGCTGTCCTCTGTGCTGCTGACCTTCTTCCGCACAATTCTCAGCTCCTTGAGATAGTTAAAATGAAATTCAAATTGAGAGAAAAAAATTGGTTGATTTTGAAAAGTTTATGTGGAAACTTAATTTTTAAGACTTTTGTTTAGCAAATAAAAGAGAGAGAGAAAGAGAGAGAGAGAGAGAGAGAGAGAGAGAGAGAGAGAGATAAGGAGTTGAATGTGCAGATTGCCATCTGTGGAGCAAGTAGAGATGAGGGCAGAGTGAAGATCTGCTGAGCAGCCAAAAGTTCCAGGACAGTAAGGGCTGTTTTAAGGTCACAGACATCAGTGCGATGCAGAGCGATGGCAATAGCAAATATTCAGGGGAAACTGGTGCTCGATAAAGACTGAAGGTCAGCATTTCTTGGGAAAAAATTTTGAAAGTGAATTTGTTCCTTTATGAATTTGCATTTCATGAATAATGCTTTGGAGGTGACCTCATCTTGTAATCCAATACAGAGCTTTGATCCTTAATCACTCTGCTCTGTGGCTCCCAGTACACAGCTTCTAAGTGATAAGAAAAGATGAGTTTTCTGCAGCTCTGCTGAAATCATTCTGGGGATCCTTGGCAAAAATGTTGTCTGGGAAAAAAAAGATGGTGTTTGAGCTTGCATGGGCCCAAAAGCTGAAGGAACTGGACAGTCATAGATTTTTATTCCTATCTATCTATCTATCTATCTATCTATCTATCTATCTATCTATCTATCTATCTATCTATCATTCTATCTATCATTCTATCTATCATCTATCTATCTATCTATCTATCTATCTATCTATCTATCTATCTATCTATCTATCTATCTATCATCTATCTATTTGTTTGTCTGTTTGTTTATCCTGCCTGTACTTGGTGACAGGTGGGGTATACCTGCATAGGAGCTTCACATGAGTCTCATACCCACCATTCCTATTAGATATAATTTCTATTTGGGCACATCTAAAGGAGACCCTAAATGAAAAGCAAGATGTAATTTTTCAAACCTAAGCTGCTAGGGATCCAGGTATCATGTGTCAGTATTTTATCACCGTTCTCATATTTTTCCATTTGTAAGCTTATGAAATAACTGACAATGTCTTGAACTTCCCTCAGTCATGTTTTAGGCAGGCAGTAGGAGGAACAGGAGGAAATAGTGGATATCTCTACCTTTTGGAGCTTAAATGGGGCTCAGAATTCTGACTGTTATCTAATCAGTCATTATAAAATTATACATGTTTATAGAGTCCATAAATTCTTGACAAGAATATTACTCAATATCAATATTTTGGCTGATAGTCTGCCTTTTTGCAATCGATTTTTACTATAGTGTTTTGTTTACTATGATTTTTTTGGAAAATACTATCTTTTAATTATGGGTATGTGTCTATATGCATATGTATTTGTGTATAAATGTCCCCAAAGACCAGAGGAGGGCATCCGATCCCTTGGAGGTGGAGTTGGTGGTGGTTATGAGCTGCACGACTTGGGTGCTTTGAACTGAACTTGGGTCCTTTGCAAGAATAGTACATGCTCTTAACCACTGAACCGTCTCTCCAGCCCCTACCATAGTTTTTCTATTGTCAGTATAGAGTACTGGTAACACTACAAATTCTTGCATGATTATATATTTTATTTCATTTAACATTTACTTTTCTTCTTTTTCATAATACATCAAAGGTAGAAAATGTGATAATGTACTCATCCACTCTCTCACAGGGCTTATTATTTATTTATTTATTTATTTATTTATTTATTTATTTATTTATTTATTTATTAAAAATTTCTGCCTTCTCCCTGCCACCACCTCCCATTTCCCTCCCCCTCCCCCATCAAGTTCCCCTCCCTCATCATCTCTAAGAGTAATCTGGGTTCCCTGCCCTGTGGGAAGTCCAAGGACCACCCACCTCCATCCAGGTCTAGTAAGGTGAGCATCCAAACTGCCTAGGCTCCCACAAAGCCAGTATGTGCAGTAGGATCAAAAACCCATTGCCATTGTTCTTGAGTTCTCAGTAGTCCTCATTGTCCATTATGTTCAGCAAGTCCGGTTTTATCCCATGCTTTTTCAGACCCAGGCCAGCTGGCCTTGGTGAGTTCCTGATAGAACATCCCCATTGTCTCAGTGTGTGGGTACACCCCTTGCGGTCCTGAGTTCCTTGCTCGTGCTCTGTCTCCTGCTCTTGATTTGGACCTTGAGATTTCAGTCCGGTGCTCCAATGATTATTAGCTGAGTCCCAGGGATTTTTATCTTTGTTATAAGTTATGGATGACAGCCACCACTTTCCAGCATCCTTTGTAATCAAGAGTGGTCCAGCATCCTTTGTAATCAAGAGTGGTCCAGCATTCTTTGTAATCAAGAGTGGTCCATAACAAAATTTTCTTGGATTGTTTTTTAGTGACATCACAAAGGACATTGCTTTTCTTTGGGGTTTTCTTTTTGTTTTGGCACAAACTAGCACAGTCTCTTTTTCCTAGATGTTTTTGGGTACAGATACTGTTGAAGTGCCATTAAATATTTGAACTTGCATTTTGTCTTCCCATAGCTTTATCTGTACCTTGAACTTAAATAGCCTGATGGTTGCTATAATCTCTGTACCAGGTGAGTATCAGGCCTTTGTACTTAATTGAAATCAGTCATTTTCATTCAAGTTGTCAAATATATGTCCACAATATTTTTTTATGTCTTTGTTTGTTTTGGGTATTTTGTTGTTGTTGTTGTTTGGTTTCTAGCTGGCTTCAATCTTACCATAAACCTCTTGTCTCTGCTTCCTGACTGTGGAGATCAGAGGTATATGTCACAGTTCTTGGCATATGTTTTACTCAAACATTTCCTGGCTATAGAGTCCATAGTATTGGTGCTACGAATTAAGTGACTTTTCATAATATGTGCTTATCTCATTATTGCCAGCCTTATTAGATAGAGGTTTCGGGGTTCCATCTTTCTAAGAATAAATCTTACATTGCATTTTTTTCTATTTTTCTTATTGCATTTATTTGTATCAACTCATGTGACTTCCAGTTTCAGGCCTTTTATTTGCTCTGAGTTTATTTTGATTTTTTAATACTTAAAATGTTTCTGCACTTAGATTATTTGTTGGAACTATACTGTCTGTTCTAAATTATAAATTTGTGCCTCAGTGGTGTGTTCTTTTAAATTTATGCTGTCAAGTGTGAGATAATGCTTCAGCCAGCGTAGTGCTTGCCTCACACATATGAAGATAGGAGGTTGGTCCCAGAACCCATCCTAAGTTTCCATGTGAAGGATGTGGTGGAAAGATCTTGTGATCCCAGCACAGAGGACAAATGGATAGGTGAATATCTGGACCTTGGTGGTCAACCAATTTAATTTACCTAGTGATTTTTCATACCTTTCAGAGACTGTCTCAAAATTTTGATTAAATAATTAAAATAAATAAGAAAAGACAACATTAAAAGCAACAAGTAATATGGAAAATTCATGAAAAAAATTCACAGCCCAATGTTATGCCCTGGCCTCCACATGTATGTATGCACTGCCCTCACACAAAGGCTTCCTTTTTCATCTTCATATTCTGTGTATTCTGTGAAAAATTCTGTATTTGAGATATATTCATTTTACTCTTTGCCATTAATTTTGGGTTTGATTCCATTGTGCTGAAAATTTACTTTCTTAACTTTAGTTACCTTTATTATGCAAAATATAAAAAGAGATGTTGAGTTAGCAAGTTTATTATATACTTGTGTGTAAGCATGCATAAACCCACAGAGAGAGAGAAAGACAGACAGACAGAGATTGAGTTACATCTAAGTGAGAGTCATCCTATGGATCTTTTTAGTACTTAAAGATAGGTGTCTCACACTGAGAAATTTCTCACCTTTTTCTATAATGTTTGGCACCGGTGGATCATACAAAATTAGAGTTGAGAAAATAAGAAACAGATTCTTCCTGTGAACAAGCCCAGGTGTGTGTCATACTTACCCAGTGTTATGGACCGATCTCCAGTAACTTTAAGGAACAAAGAATCATGGCTGTGAGCATTTCACCAGAACTATCACATACTTACATGCCTGGCATAGAAAGAAACAATGGAATCCCAGACAGATTAGTCTGACAGAATGTGTAAGACTTTGACCAGCCATGCTGGCTGTATGTAACCATGTAGCCTTGCACTGGCCCCTATTAATTCTCGGCTTGTGATGGACTATAATGGTGTTAGTCCAAGAAAAACAGTTGAATAAGACTAGTTACCCCATAGGCTGTCATGGGCAGCTCAGGTCCAAAGTGGTTGCCCCTTTTTTGAGTCTGTGTTCCAGGGGCTGGCAGGACCAGGGCATTTCACAGCTGAATCACTTTGACCTGAAGTCATTTGTTCAATCATGGTTGACAAGAGGTAACAGAGACTTTCTACTCTTTGGAAAACAAATGGATCTCTTGACTGTTTTCATAAAGATCGACAGGGACTTAAAATAGCTTGAGGTTAATATTATCAATCTTTCTAAAGGAGATTTTCAGAACATATTCTTTATCCCAGCATTGGATCAATCTCACCAATGGTACATTTTCAAACTATTGTAAAGTAAAGCAACTAATCCTTGAAAAAGTTGGAAATATAAAGATTTTCATTTCCTACATTTTTATTTATTGATATTTTTGGGTTTTTTTTAGAACTTTATTTTGGAATACCAGTCTCAGAGATAACTTGTAACACATGATTTGAATGCAGACTGAACTCAATGGCTCTAAGGTCATAAGTCTTTACTTGTGTACAGGGACTGATTTGGGTGATTGCAGAGGTTTGACCCTGTGGTGGGCTCTTGTTGAACTTGGGACTTTAACACAACATGGGCAGGGAAGAAGACAGAGATCTTCTGCTGACTCCTGTGATAAGGACTTCTGCCTAAGTTTAAAGTTCACTGAATATGTTTCATACATATAGATTAATTACAAGGTGAACTAATAAGATTTAACCTTAATCTTTTAATAAATATTTGAGGGAATCTGTTTTTAAAATCAAAATTTAGCCATCAGGGACAAGACTAAAGAGAACATATATATATATAACAAAACAAAACAAAAAACAGATTACATCATATTGACAAACTCTTCTGGGATGTTGTTATTTCTGCATATAAAACACCAAAATCTGATTCTCACTTGTTTCATTTTATGTAAAACTGACCCATATACTCTATTGCTCTGAAATCTTTTGGAATGGGTTGATTATTTATTTTTAAAAAATTAAGTAAAAATAGTATTATATAAATTTTTTCCTTCACTTCTCCTTCATTCAAGCCCTCCCATGTTCCCTTTTATTACTTCTTTTCTTTTTCTTTATTTGTTGACAAGAATGTCAACACACACACATGTACACACACAAACACACAAGTCTAAATGAATAAATATATTATGTTCAATTCATTTATTGCTATTGTATGCATATGATTTCAGGGTTGACCACTTGTTATTTGATAATCTTATTTGTTATTTATATAGAACCATTTGTTTATATAACTAGAAAGTATGGTCAGATAGTCCTATTTAGAATTAAGTCGTTGTATATAATCTCAACTTGCCCTCTTTACATGGCTCACAGTCCCAAATTGCAAATTATTCCCATGTATGTTTGTAGAACAGTGTGAGCGTATGAGTGTGTGGGGGTAATATTTCTGTATTAATATGTGAATCTTCAAGTGTGTGTGTTCACAGTAGATATATGGGAACTGCAGTTACCACATTTGCGCTGCTATTTGAGCTCAGAAAGAAGCCCAATCTCATTGCTTTGTAGTTTGAAAGACATCATAATGCACCAAAAGTTTAAGTAGTTAGACTGGTTTGTATGGCATATTGCAATGTGGAATGAGTGAAGGGAATCTCTAGCAATCATTGCTACATCTCTGGGATGAGGTTCTCTTGCTCTTGTTTTGACAAGGACAGGTAGGTTAAGAGAGTTCTCCAAACAACAATTCCATTGAAATAAAGATATCTTAGATGGAGATTATAACAACAGAGCTGGAACAGGTCTACTAAAATATTTTTGCTCCTTCTCGAGGAAAAGTCCTCATATAACAGATGGAGACCACAACAGAAAGTCATAACCAATCAATATGGAGAGTGTGGAGCCCAGTCTCAACGGATACATTCACAAAACACCACCATACTTAAGGCTCATGGAACATTGCTGAAGAAGAAGTAGAAAGGTTTCAAGAGCCAGACAAGGATGACACCAATCAACATGCCAAAGTAGATAGGGAAAAACCCATTGGCCTCAACCATACACAAAGAGCTACAGGCAACTCTATAAACCTGGGAGCTGGAGACGTAGTTCTTTCCAGGAAAGAACAGACTTATGGGTTGTCAGTTTCCAGAGATTCAGCCTGAAAACACGTACAAGTAACATTATACAGACCCAACAGGAATATATATGTATGTACAAATGCATATATACCTACATTAAAAATTAATGAAAAAAGAGGAATGAATTTGAAAGAGATGTGTTTATGGGAAGGTTTGGGGGGAAGTATAGAAAGGAAAAAATGTTATAATTAAAGTACATTAACAAAATAAACAAACTTAAAATAATTTAATATATACATTTTAGAAAAGAATGTAAAACTGGTGAAAATTTTGATAACATATTTTATGCTTGATAAGGAATGGAACTATCTTATATATACAAACTTTTGGATACATATATCTGTGTCTAAAAAATACAGTCAGAGGAAATGTTCTTACAAGTGTGAGACAAATTCTCAGGGAAATTTCAAAACATCAATCTACCTATACCTATAGATTGTCAATTGCCAAACAGCCAGCCCTGAAAAATATACAAGTAATATTATATAGACTCAACAAGTTATATTTAGCAATATGTATATGTATATATATTCATACAAACACAATAAATAAAAAAGAGGAATGAATGTGAAAGGTGGCAGATTGAATCTCAGTGGAAATATCATTTAATATAAATTTTAATAGCTGGAACGTTACACTTAAAGTGTTGTTCTGAGTGAAAAGGGGCCACTTATTATTATAGTACTTCATGGCTTTTATGGGAAAAGTTTTGTGAAATGATGTTATCCAATTTGGAGATTAAATTAAGGTCCTCTTTTCAAATACCTACATGGTTTTCTCTTTCCCTTATCCCTGGCAGCACCTACAATTGTAGAGTGTATATTCTAAGGCCAACTGGTAGGGTTTTTGTTTGTTTGTTTTTCTTTTGTCAAAATGCTGGGGTTTTTCTGTAACATCAATATGAGAAAGTAAGTTGATCTTTCCCTGCTTCAACTCCATAGGAGCAAGAAGTTCTTTAAGTAATATTTTTTTTTTTTTTTAACAATTCTACCTGGTGTTTACGATTTCTTAGCTTTTAAACTTGAACTTTTCTGAGACTTGATTTTCACATCTGCAGATGAGGTAATTCAGTGCACTAGTCTCTAAAACCACACTTAATATTTAAAATAAGTTAGATATGGAAAATAAGGTTGTGAAAAGTAGGACAATGAGAATCATTCACGGTTTAGTTGGGATAGCAACAGCAGACATTGTACTGCAGAGAAGGTAGGGACAAAGTAGAGCACATCTGAGCTCCAAGGCAAGGCCAGTGCAGCCATCATTACACAATGTTCCCTTGCTGCCAGCTGCGTACACTGTTTGTGAGGAATTGCACATTTTAAACTCTATGTAGAACTTAGAGTTCTTGAAATTTTGTGGTATAAAAAAAATGAGAATATATTGTTGACTCCAGAATCCTCCTGTGTTTCTACTCTTTCTAGAATGAGCTTATAACCTCTATTTCTTCTTTTATTTTGAAAGGAATTTCACAAATACTAAGACCTATCAATCAAGATGACTCCTGATCAAGTATGGTGTTTCCTTTACAACTGTACTCCTCACAGAAGGATGCTCAACTTCAGCCTCCTTTCTACAGCCTTTGAGAATGAAAAATGCACCATTTCCTGCTTGTGAATTAGCAAAGAACTCTGACTACATTTCTGTGTAGATCTCAGAGTTCATGGTAAGTACCAGTTTTAAATTTCAATCTCACAAACAACGGGGTTTTGGAAGGAGCTTGTTGGACCTTTTGAGTACTTCAGTCCCAATGTAATTTCTATTTGATAGAGAATGCAACCTTTCTGTGGCTTGAACTTTTTTCAATATTTCAAAAAAAATGTTTCAGCCAAGATTATATTTTGTTTTCTGTATCTCTGCCAGAAAACCACTGGGTGCTCATGATACTTTGATATCAGTTACTATGTTCTCCCAAACAATACTGTATGAAAAGAATAGCCTGCAATTTCATGCTTCCTCTAAACATATGGTGTTCTTAAACAAACAAGACCCTCTCTCATCCAGGAAGAGAAAGTTAACTCAGTATCAATTCTCTAAACCCAAGCAGAAAGTGATACTCGCTGTGTATTTTAATGGAGAGTCAGTGAGCAGTGTTGTTTACCATCTCCACCTAGGTGTTTTTAAAAATGTGTATATAAAACAAATGCAACTGGATTTAAAGAAAAAGGTATGCCTTTGAGTCTCTGACAGTAATCTTGAAACGAAGCTTAAAAAAAGCGGCATAATTCATTGTTGGTTCAGTGGGTATAGTCACCAGCGATCTCCCTTTACTTGAGATCTGCATTGTGACTCAAAATTTTATGTAATAAAGTTTAGCTTTCACACAGAGGAGCAATTTGCTCATATATAAATCATGTTGAAAATGTCATTTTTTGGCAATGTAATGACTTACTTTTTCGTTTTTTCATTATATTTAGTTTGAGAAGATAGGCAGAAGTAAATACTGCTGTGGGACAATGGTATGTACCCTGTCATTTGTATTTAAATAAAGGCTGGTTGGCCAGTAGCCAGGCATAAAAAATAGGCAGAGCAACCAGGCAGGAAATAGAAGCAGGGCAATAAGAATTCTGGGAAGAGGGAAATTTCAGTCTGCAGTTATCAGCCAGACACAGGACGAGCAAGATGTGACTGCCTTGTTGATAAAGGTACCAAGCTACATGGCTAACGCATATAAGAATTATGGGCTAATATAAGTTATAAGAGTTAATAAGAAGGCTGAGATACTAGGTCAATCAGTTTATAATTAATGTAGACCTCTGTGTGATTTCTTTGGGAGTTAATGACTGCTGAAAGTGGGCAGGACAGAAAACTCAGACAACAGAATGCTGTGCCAACATGGGGATGACCAAATTCACTTAAAAGCCTGAGAGGGCTTGAAAAGTTATTCTAGATAGAAAAGAATAGAGTTAAGCATGGCTTCTTGATAGCAGCACTTTCTTAGGTGGGCTCTGCTTGCTAGAAGAAAGTGCCTTCATTTAAGAGAGGCTTCCTAACTCAGCTTTAGCTGCAAAACCTTGCAACTCTTTTAAGATGTCATGCTAAAAAACACTTAATTGGTGTTGATGAAAAGCTGATTGCATACTTTTTGGTGGTGGCAGGGACTTTGAAACACCATAGAGTTGTGGTAATAAACATGGCTCCAGCCGGTACCTCTGCCATGAGGCTAAACTCTCAGAAAAAAAGCTAAAGAATGGGCTGGATCCAACTGTCAAAACCATGGCTTTAATCATAGCCATATCGCTTAGCAAATTAAAGACTTATGTGGTGAAAAAAAAGAGAGAGATAAAATAAAGATATATTCAAAGATGAAGAAAAACTGTAAATGGTTTACAGTGTATTTAAAAATACATGTAGGCTTGGAAGAAAAAAAAGGATAAAGTCCTTAAAAATAGAAAAAAGAGAGTAGTTTTAATCCCAATATTTGGGAGGCAGAAGCTGACAGATCTCTGTGAGTCCAAGGTGTGGTGGCATACCCCTTTAATCCCAACACTTGTGAGGCAGAGGTAGGAGAATCTCTGTGAGTTCAAGGACAACCTGGTATACAGAGTGAATTCCAGGACAGCCAAAGATACAAAGAGAAACCCTGTCTCAAAAAGCAAAAAATTAAAAATAAAAGAAATAGAGATTAAAATAAAGCCACATAAAGATGAAAAATACACAAAGAGTCTGGATACTGTATGTTATTATGTTGTCTTTAAGTTATGTGATGACTGAGGAAGGAGCTAAAGCTGCTAAAAGACATTTTATTATAAATGCTGCTTGATTAACCATATATATATGTATATACATATATATATATATATATTGCTTTGACTTTAAAATTTAAGTCAAAAGATATGTTACTTTGGAGAAGAGGTTTTGCTTTTGTTTAGACAGAAAATGAGGGACTGTGGATTTATTTTGCATTAAGGAAAATCAGGTTTGACCAAGGAAGACCCCCCTGAGAAATCTCCAATAGGAGGAACAGCCCAGATGTCTGAGTTCTACATTCAGAACAGATCAAAGACTGCTGCCTGAAATGATTAAGCCTCACAGGACACTCCAGTCCAGACTCGATCATAATTCTAAATTTTCTTTAGGTCCCCATAAGATTATCAGCACCTTCAATCAGCAGGAAGTAGCCTGGAAAACTATGCCCACATTCCTCTTTTCCAAAATGGATTGTTTAGAATTTTGATTACAAGTTGTTATGGATAATGGTCAGTAGAAAAACTAAACAAAGGATATTCAATTTAGAGTTCTTGTTTTAAAGAAATGGAGGGGGGGAAGTGTTGTGGGACAATGATCTGTACCCTGTCACTTGTATTTTAAATAAACGTTAGTTGGCCAATAGCCAGGCAGGAAGTATAGACAGGATGACCAGGCAGGAAGCAGAGGCAGGGCAATGAGTATTGGGAAGAGGAAAGTTTCAGTCTGCAGTCATCGCCCAGACATAGAGGAATCCAGACACAGATCAAGCAAGATGTGACTGCCTCGCTTTCAGCTACATGGCTAACACATACAAGAATTATGGGCTAATATAAATTATAAGAGTTAATAAGAAGCCTAAGATACTAGGCCAATCAGTTTATAATTAATGTAGACCTTTGTGTGATTTCTTTTGGACTTAATGACTGGAGGAACCAAGCAGGACAGAAATCTCAGACAACAGAATGCTCAATAGTCAATTGCTTGAATGCATTCAAGGAAGCATGCATGAATGCATGAATGAAAACACACTGGGAACTGTGGGGTCAGGAGGGCCTGTTCTTGTTGTTATGCTTTATTTTTCTATTAGTTATATCTTATATTTCTATTAGTTTATTTTTATTTTTGAAATTTTTCTTTCTTAGAGATTCTATGTAAATCTTTATGCATTAATCATATGATAGACTAAATAAATTATGAATTTATATACTTACAAAGTAAAAAGTGAATAAAAGTACTAATACAGTCTATGCCCCTACATGGAGCTGACACCCTGGAAACGTAATGACAGCTTCAAACTTTTATTGGTATCAGGAGCTTAAATGAATGAGACTTTATCAGTACAGAAAAGACTATAAGCAGAGGCAGCAAAAGTCAAAGAGCAGTACACGTGGAGTAATAAACAAACAGAAAACTATGCTGATATTGAATACAAGACTGAAACTGTCATATATAGGTCCAAAGTTAATACTTGTTAAAAGAATGAATAATTAACACTTGAGAGGTAAAGGCAAGAGGATTTCTAGGAGTTTGAGGTTGTCCTGGTCTGCACGGCAAGGTCCATTAGAGCCAGGACTACACAGAGCACCCCTGACTCAAAAAAAAAAAAAATGAATAATCAGCAGATAAATACACATTGAAAGAAAATCAGACTGCAGACACATGCATGGGGATATGGTTAGGTATCCAAGAGCCTAAAAATTAATTCTAATGCAGAAACAATCTATTTCTGCAATGCATGTCAATCAACCTTAATCTTTGTCAAGCCAATCTAACCTCACTTCTAATGTTAAATATCAAATACATTTTATCTTCTCAGTACATAATGAGAAAATTTGATAAAATATCGAGATAATATATAACAAATATAAAAAAAGAATCTAACAATAACTAAACTCATATGTTGCTTTTCTTCTACTATTGCTTCTAGTTCTAACAGCTGTTGCCTACGAAATTAAAGAAGCAGAATTTGTGGTCTATAATTCAAGGTGTATTCAAGAACAAAACTTTTTACATGAAAAAAAATCATTTTTGTTAACATTCTTTTTTTTACAGAACAAACTTGTCTTCTGGACTTTATACTTCTCTTTTAAATATTTCTATAACTAAATATTTATCATTTAGTAGCTCCACTCCAATGAGCACACAGAAGATCCCAATTTAGCTAAGTAGGTAAGACTCAGACACACGGAGATGGTGGGAGTTAACACTCAATTCACAAACTTCTGGGAAATTCACATGCATATTTCAGGTTAGAAATTTTGATAGAAATGGTAGCATTTTTCTCTCTAGTAACCTTTAAATAAAATCCAAACATTTGATTCAGCTATAAGCAGAAGCTACAATTTATATTATTTGAAATACCCAATACTGTAAACAATAGACACCACAGATGTTTTCACAATACAGTATTACTGACAGAGATACATTGAAGATGTATCATCCAAAATCATAGTAGTTCTAAGTTCAGAAGCTGCATGCTGTTGTACATGTGATGATAGTGAACTGTATTATACATTGGGCTTTTATAATATATAACAAATGTTTTGAAATATTCATTGTTTATTATATAATCTTAGCTATTATATTTTATCATTTAAAATCATTATTTTGAGAAACAATCATAGCTTTTACCAAACTGTTAGTGAAGTTCATGACACAAAACATTTAATAATCTCAGTAACCCAGACCCAGAAATACAATTATCACATATACTCACCTATAAATGATTTTTAAACATAAATCAAAGAAAACCAACTTACAAATCAGAACACTAGAGAACCTAGACAACAGTGAGACCCTATGAGAGACATGGATTTAATCTATAAGTGAAGTAGGATAAGATAAGATCTCCTGAGTAAACTGGGAGCATGGGGACCATGGGAGAGGGTTGAAGGGGAGGGCCGAGGAAGGGAAGGGAACAGAGAAAAATGTAGAGCTCAATAAAATCAATAAAAAAGAATAGTAATAAAAATCTCAGTAATGAAGACTTGAAATAGAAAAAATAACCATGAATGATTACTAATAATTTAAAAAATATTATTAATATTTAATAATGATATATAATTTGATTATATTTTTCAAATGAGTAAATATATGAAATAGCTCCAAAATCATACAAAATATAAATGTTGTTAAAATATGTCACCTAAGAGTTTTAAGGCAAGTTTGAAAGGATAGTTAAAGTGGCTAAGAACCTGAGACCAGACAGGTCATGGGTCTTGTCAAAAACCTACTGCTATTATTCTGCTAAATCAACATAGCAATAAAATGACCTCAGTGACATATTGCTAAACCCATAGATCAGTTTATCAGTCAACTTTCATCAGAGAAGCTCCTTACAGTAGACTGTAATTCACAATATGATCCACAAGTAGATGATTTGCAGAGGGAGGCAAATAGAGACAGACAGAAAGAGAGACAGGGGGCAGAGAAACAGAAACAAAGAAACATACACACAGAGAGATGGAGAGGACAGAAAAAGGAGAAAGAGAAGCAGAAAGAGAAACACACAAATACACACAGAAACACGCAGACACATATAGACACAGACACACGCACACACAGCACACGCGCTCGCGCACACACACACACACACACACATAGACTTTGGAATACTCAGACATAAATGAGATATTCTTATCAATTACCTCCCCTGAAAGATAAGGAATCTATGAGAAAGAAGGTGTAAAAAGATTGCAAGAGCCATAGGCAATTGATAATGTCAAGGAAACAGTATTTTTTAAACACAAGTCTGATGTGCATATGAACTCATAGAAACTGTGACAACACACAGAGGATTTGAACACATTTAAAAAAACTGAGAAATGGACATAAAGTTTTACCCCTAAACAGGAAGTAAGTTTGCAATTAATATCCCCTGGGAAAGGGAAAATCAGATTTCTTCAATGGGGTGGTTTCTATTTTTTAATTTTTCTTTTCTCAAAGCAATCTTATCTCATTTTGCATACCAATCCCATTTCCCATTTCCTCCCCCTCCCGTTCACCCCACCTTTCTCCCATCCCATCCTCCATGGAGAGTAAGGCTTCCCATGGGTAGTCAACAGTCTGACACATCACTTTGAGGCAGGACTTAGACCCTCCCTGCTATATCTAGACTGAGCAAGCCCAAAGAGAATGGGCTCGAAAAAGCCAGTTAAAGCACTAGGGATAAATCCTATCCCCACTGCCAGTGGCTGGCCCTATAGACAGCCCTGGCCATACAACTGTCACCCACATTCAGAAGGCCTAGTTATGGTCTTTGCAGGTTCCTCTGCTGTCAGTCTAGAGACAGAGAGCTCCCATGAACTCAACTCAGCTCAGCTCAGCTGTTTCTGTGGGTATCTCCATCATGATTTTCACCCATTAGCTCATATTATTGCTTCTCTCTGTCTTTGACTGGACACTGGGAGCTTGGACCAGTGCTTAGCTGTGAATCTCTGCATCTGTTTCTATCAGTTGCTGGATGAAGGTACTATGACAAGAATTAAAGCAGTCATCAATCTGATTACGATTACAAGGCAAGGCCAGTTCAGGCACTCTCTCCACTACTATTTAAGATCTTAGCTGGGGTCATCTTTGTTGATTTCTGGGAAATTTCCCTAGTGCCAGGTTTCTTGCTAACCCCCAATAGCTCCTTCAATCAAGATATCATGTTCCTTAGCTCTGCCTTTTTTCATTTTTTTTGTTTTCTTGTCATTATTTCTGTGTTTATTTTGATGTTCATTTTTGTTTATTAAGTTTCAATTTTTTAATTTTGTTTTTGAGATTATAATATACTTATATCATTTCCCTTTTTTGTTCCCTTCTAGCCTTCCCATAAACTTGACCTTTCTCTTTAAAATTCATGACTTCTCTTTTCATTATTATATTATATTAGTAAATTTATATATTCATGCATTCCTAAATACAATCTTCTCAGTCTGTATAATGATACTAATATGTATATTTTCAGAACGGACCATCTAGTGTCCTCTTCCCTAGAGAACACTATTTCTCCTGCTCTTACCATTCCTTAGTTGCTTGTAGTTCTTTGTATAGCGTTGAGGCTTTGTGGGTTCTTTCCCTTTCCACTTTGGTATATCTCCTGGTGTGGGCCCTTTCTGCTCATGCTCAGACAGCTGTGTTGGTGAGATTTTATGGGTGTAGCTTCTGAAATTACTAGGAGACATAATCTCACAGGAAGTTCCTTTATCCTTTGGCTCTTACTGGAGGGTGTTTCTATTTAATTTCTTTCTTTATTTAAAGAGAAGGCATGAAGTTGGCTGGGTAAGGAGGTGGAAAAGATTTCTGAGAAGTTAGGGGAGGAAATAAGATCCAAATACAGTCTATGAAAAACATTAATAAAAAGAATTTAAAAACAGTGATAATATATTCTGGCAAAGGAATCTCCATGTGAATTTAATTTTGTATCTCTTCAAAAGAAAATTTCAAGATTGCTTCTAAATGTTTTTTTTTTTTTGCTGCTTCTTCATAACTTTATTTCAGCTATTCTTTTTCATTTTTTATTTATTTATTTATTTTTATTCTTTTTTAATTAAAATTTCCACCTGCTCCCTGTTTCCCATTTCTCTCCCCCTTCCCCCACATAGTGCCCCCTCTCCCCACTCCCCTCCCCCTCTCCCCACTCCTCTTCTCCTCCCCCCACTCCATTTCCCCTCCCTCCCGAGGGAATTTGGACTGCTTCTAAATGTTTTATTGTAAAAAGCTAAAGGCAGAATGCTGGTGTTTTGGAAATAAATGCACCAGTTCATCACACTCAAAATATTTAAAATGAAAACTAAAAGCAAAAGTGATTTGATACTCCCCAATATTATATAAATGCTTATGCATTAAAATTTTGTATTCACACTTTGTCTTTCTTAAATTAGATTTTGGTTGACTTCACTCAGAAATACAACATATACAATACAATATATATCTCTCTGTGTGTGTGTGTGTGTGTGTGTGTGTGTGTGTGTATGTTGGTTTTAAGTTTAGTTAGTTAGGGTTACTATCCTTGTCATAAAAAACCATGACCAAAAAGCAAGTTGGAGGGGAAAAGTTTTATTTGGATTTAATATCATTATTGAAGGAAGTTGGAACAGGAACTCGAATGTGACAGGAACTGCTGCATGGAGGCAGGAACTGATGAAGAGGCCATGGAGGAGTGCTGCTTCCTGGCTTGCTGTCTGTGACTTTCTCAGCCTGCTTTGTTATGGAACTCAGGACCACCAGGGCAAGAATGGCTCCACCCACCATCACTGCTATTCTTGGTGGTCATCACACTGAGCTCTCAACACTCCGTAGCTTTTCCTCTAGTTTGTGTCAAGTTGAAATAAACTAAGAAGCACAGTATATATTAATATATAGCCCAGGTTATTCTCAAATTAGCTATTCAACTGAGGCTACCTTTAAATTGATTCTCCTATCTTCAATGCCTCAGTGCTAGAATTGCAAGTATATATACCATGTCTAGTTGTTTGATGTAGTGAAGGAAGGGCTTCATGCATGTTGAACAAGCTGTCTATCAATTAAGTTATATAACCTGCCCAGAATTACATATTTGTTAAAGAAATTGTCCAACTGATATCATTTATTGATCAACCTTTATTACTATGAAATAAATACATAAAGTAGCATAATACATAATGGATTATAAAATTTTTCTTCAAGTATCTTTAAGCTGCAAAACTTAATATTTATGGAAAATATTACAGAAATTTTTATAAGATAGTTGATCAAAGAATACCTGTGATAAAATTGTTGAAAATATTATTTTTCATTAAAGAAGTATGTTGTCTGTGATACATCATTTAATTTTTGATAGCATTAAGTAGTAGTCATAGTCTTCTCTATTATTATGAAGCAATTTTCAAGGATTTTTTTTATTTTTTCCCATTGAGAAGTGGAGGTTATTTATACCACCCTTTCTATGGGTAGGATCAGAGACTTCATTCATGATCAAATGTAAATATAATATATGCAATTTCCATCTTGAATTAGTCTACTAGACTGGAACATTAAATCACGCCTACACAGAGAAAAATATGCCAGTGTAAACTTCTGAATGATTGAAGACAGTATAAAAAGACATAGCTTGGTGACAGAGAGGGTGAGCTCAGTCTGTCAGTCTCCAAACTGAGCTCTAATGTAGCCATGACTATGAATAAATGAACCCAGTAGAAGCGCTCCACACAGAATCATTTAAAATAAGCATTTGTATTATTTTTTGAACCTCAAGATTTAGAGAACAATATATAGAGATACATATATATGTGTATTTATGTACATATTTATGTATATATATTCTATAAATTACAGTATTTATTGAAAAAATCATGTAATTTCCATTTGCATGGTTATGAAGTGGCTGCAATCTTGGAGAATTAAGTCAGATTGATACCAGTGAACCTGGAAGCACTGTCTCAGGTATCCCACTTTACATGTGCACAGACAAGCATAGGATCTGGAGATGGAGTTTCTTACTCTATACATGGCATTGCACCTTTTGGTAATTCCTTTACATATTCCATATGGGGAACATATCTAGACAGAAGGATTTGATAAAGGCTCTATTAGTGTGGGTAGTCCTGTATTTGTGTTGCTTTTATTGATTAATGAATAAAGAAACTGTTTTTGCCTGTGATGGGGTAGAACAGAGCTGGGGGGTTACACTAAACAACTAAACAATGCTGGTAGAAAGAAGGCAGAGTCAATGAGATGCCATGTAGCCTCCAGAGGGGAAAGATGAAAGCTGTCAGTTGGAACTTTGCCGGTAGACCACGAGCTTCATGGTAAAATATAAAATAATAGAAATGGTTTAATTCAATATGTAAGGGCTTGCTAGGAATATGCTATAGTGATTGGCCAAGCAGTGATTTAAATAATATCCTTTATTATTTAAATAAATATATGCGTGATTATTTCATGACTGGGCAGTCGGAAAATGGATAAACAGCCTCACACTACACTCTATGGCAGATGAAACACATTTCCAAAGTAGGAATAATAGAAAATTGGCACATGGTTATTCTAGCAAATGGAGGGAGGCTTGAAGGATAATGTCTATTTGGGATTGGAAATGATGGAAATTGAAGGGGAAGAAGTATCACAGTATGTGTTTAATCGAAAGATTTCCTCTGTGTCTTTGACAGCTCACGTTGGCAGACCTGGGAAAATAATGGTTGTCATTCTTGTGGTGATGTCACAGAGTCTCCAACTGATGTTGTATGGGGTCAAAAAATACAAAATCAAACAAGCAAACTGGAGGGTATCTGATTTGGGGCAGGTTTCTAGAAGATGCAGGACCCAAAGGTGCTCTTTAATGTTCATACCAGTGGATAAACAAAAGAGCAACAAGGTAAAGAAAACAAAGGAAAAATAAGATTTGCTTCTAGGGAATTCTGGGAGAGTACTTCCTGTCACAGGAAAAGTGGTAAACAAGTAAAGAGAACTAAGTGGCAAAAGAGAAGGTAAAGGGTCTCCCAGAAGATTTGGAGGATAGATACATAGGTTTTAGCTTCATAATCCAAACAATGATGGTAGTTATTTGCTTAACAGACAACAGGAAAAAATGACTTTTATTTATATTTCTACCATAATTCAAAAAACTAGTTTTCACATATTTTCTTTAAGAGAACACATGGTCTATGACTTTAAAAATATGAATATATAGTGTATAGTAAGTTTCCAACATTTAGGTGCAAGTGTGTTCACCACACACACAATGACACACACACTTTTTTTTAAGCAATTGCTTTTCTCTGTGTCTGTAAACAATTCATCAAACAAGATTAACTCAGGGAATTTGCAACAAAATAAAAATAGGTTATCTAAAGTACAAAAAAGGCATGGTTATGGGGAAAGGGCTAAGTGGGATCGTAGGATGTCTCAGACTGACAATGGACTTGACCAAATAACTAAGAAAAGGCAAGAAGGAACCAACAGGTCACTGTGTCTATAGCTACTAAGTGAAACTCTAGAAAGGCCAGAATAATGACTGCTCCAAAGTAGAAAGAGGAGCTGATGCTTTGTGCTTTTTTTCTTTGCTTTAATCTCTTTGTAAAGTCTGAAGTCTCCAAGATTAATACTAGAAGAAACAGTCTCATGTTCTGACTTTTTGTTAGGTCTTAAATAATGAAGATATTTTCCTTTATTAAAATATATTTGAAAGCTGTAAAATATTCTTTTTAAGAGAACTCATTACCTTGCCTTTGCAAAGTGACGAAAAGGCTCCTTTTGGATTGCTTTTTTGAAAATTAAAAGATCATAGAGTTGGCTCCAAATTCAGCAATACAGAATGCCTTATTTGCAACTTACATTTCTTTCTTAGTGGAATACATTTGCATCCAGCATTTAGACAGTGATCTGCACCAGTCACTACTTAAGACATTTAATAATCACCATTGCTCTGCAAAGTAGATACATCATTCAAGTTTATTTTCGTAAAGTTACTAAAGATAAGATAAATAGTCACTGTTGTTAACTCAGCTGAGATTTGACACAAAGGCCCCTCCAACTGTCCCACCACCACCACAAGAATGACCACGGTTGTTTTGTGCCAACCCAAACTTCTAATTCCACATACTACCATTGTTTTCCTCCTTTTTCAGCTTCAGTATTATTGCAGGTAGAGATTCAGGACACAAAGACACTAGAAAGAAGACACAAGGCAGATCCCCTTCAACTACCAGTGGTATAGTATGGGGACTAGAAGAACTAAATCAAATTAACTCATCGAGTTTCCCTAGTGACAGGTTTGTTACATACTCTCTTTTTCTTGCATATCTAGTCTTTCATCACTATTTCCAGGTGTGTCCAAGCAGGAAACCATAAAACCTATTAATGCAGCTCAATGCACTTAAATATGGCAATGCCATGTCACACCATCAAAATGCTGGAGACCTCTAAGTCTAAGCTTAAAAAGCCAGTTTCCTTCTTAGCCACTTGGAACCAAAATGATTGTTTCTCTGGGTATAAATCTAACTGTAAAGTGCTACCTTCTGCTAATCTGTCAGCAAATGGCTCTTCAAGATTTATGGGCTTCTGGTTTTATTTTTTACGTTTTCCATTCAAAAATTTACACTTCCTCCCCTCCTCCCATTCCTCTCCCACTCCCCCAATCACCCTCCTCACTCCCCCTCCCTTCTTAAGAGAGGACAGGGAACCCTGCCCTGTGGGAAGTCCAAGGCCTTCGCCCCTACATCCAGGACTAGGAAGCTTTGCATCCAAATAGACTAGGGTCCCAAAAAGCCAGTACATGCAGTGGAAACAAGTCCCAGTGCCATTATCAATGGCTTCTCAGTCAGTCCCCATTGTCAGCCACAGTCAGAGATTCTGGTTTGATTGCATGCTCATTCAGTCCTGGTCTAGCTGGATTTGGTGAGCTCACATAAGACCAGGCACACTGTCTCAGTGAGTGGACCAACCCCTCGCGGTCCAGACTTCCTTGCTCATCTTCTCCCTCCTTCTGCTCTTCAACTGGACCATGGAAGCTCAGTCCATTGCTCTGATGAGGGTCTCTGTCTCTATCTCCATCTGTCGCCAGACGAAGATTCTATGGTGATATTCTGTATTGACTTTCTTTTCCACCAAAATCTCTTTCTGTTTCAGAAGTGATGTAAGAAATGAGGAGCATTCTTGAATTAGGCCACTTGTGCTCCTCAAGATGTAACAACACAGCACTCTGCAAATTGTGTCTTCGCTCAAGGTAGGTTTGTGTTAGCTGATTACTTTTTATTCTCTTGAAAGCACCATCTGGGACTCTGCTTAGGCAGCATGGTCACAGTTTTCTGGGCATAGTTGCTTACTATCACATGTCATAAACTCAAAAAACCCAGAGAGCTGTGTATGTGCTTTCCTTTCCTCCCTTTTCTTAATTAGAAGAGGTTTTTTGTTTGTTTGTTTATTTCTTTTTTCATTTTTTGAGACAGGTTTCTCTGTGTTGTTTGTGTGTCTTTCCTGGAACTAGATCTTGTAGACTAAACTGGCCTTGAACTCACAGAGTTCTGCCTGTCTCTGCCTTTCGAGTACTGGAATTAAAGGCTTGCACCACCACCGCCTGACTGGAAGAGTTTTTATAATGTGGAGTACCCTTTTATTTAGTGTGTTTCTTTTCCTTTCTGTAAGATTGACCATAGACTTGATTGACATAATATACTTCACAGTATTCAGCCCAGAACTTAAGAATTTTGATGCTTGGGGAAGCAGACTTAAACCCCTGCATAAAGCAGGACAGAGAAAAACACTGCGTCCTTTGAACATGTGTGTTAAGCCCCTATCCTTTTGTACTTTAGTCTTTTGTACTTGAGTTCTTTGCTAGGAAGCTCCCCTGCTCCATCACTTCTGTATTGCTCAGTCTTCAAACTTTGCCATCTACTTTTCCGTTTAATAAAAAATTTGACATGGTATATTTTGATCATGTTTCTCCTTCCCCTACATCTCCCAGATCCTCTCCACTTTCCTGAACACCCAACTTGGTTCTCTGTCTTTTTATTTCTCCCTATCTCTGTCTCTCTGTAAAACGAAAAAAAGAAATAAAATCAAGGAAACAAACAAACAAATCAGTAAGACGAAAATGCCCAAATCCCATAACATAGAACCCATACATGAGACTGTTGAAGTCAACAAGAATCTGAAACGAGATAGGTCATGAGCCTAGGAAAAAAACCTAACTACTATTATTCTGCTAAAGGAACATAACAATAAAATGAATCCTGATAATACATGGTTATGCTCATAGATCAGTATCCCACAGAGTTCTGGTCAAAGAAGCTTCCTTTTGCAGTAGGTGGGAATTAAAACAGAGATGTACACTAGATAATGCACAGATAGTGAGAGACTTTGAGAGACTCACTCTTCAATAGGTTGCCCTCATAAAACTTGGTTTTCTTCACTTTGACTTCTACCATCGCCAATCATTTTTTAAATTAATTTTTTAATATATTCGACATCCTTACTCCAGTTTCCCTTCCCTATCTCCTCCTGTACCTCCTCCCCACCACCCCCTATGCCCTCTCCATCCCATCCTCCTCTGCCTGTACCTCCTCCCCACCACCCCTTATGCCCTCCATCCCATCCTCCTCTGCCTGTACCTCCTCCCCACCACCCCCTATGCCCTCCATCCCATCCTCCTCTGTCTCTCTTCAGGAGGGGCAGGTCTCCCATGGCTGTCAACAAAGCATGGCATATCAAGTTGAGGTAGGACTAAGCTCCTCCCTTTGTATTAAGGCTGGATGAGGCAACCCAGTCTGGAGAATAGGTTCCCAAAATCCAGCCCAAGCCTGATTCCACTCTTACATGTCCCACAAGAAGACCAAGCTACACAACTGTAACATATATGCAGAGGCCTAGGTCAATCACATACAGGGAGCACCATATCCAATCTTAATACATCTTACTTTACTATTCTTATCTTATTATATTAGTTTTAACTCTGAATGGGTTCTGAGATGATAACAATCAGTTCTGTTTTCTTGGAGTTTTAACTCAGTGTTTTTTGTTTGTTTTAGTTTTCATGATTTATTTTTGTGATTATAATTAACAATGTTTTCCCCTTCTCTTTCTTCCTTCCAAATTCCCCCATATATTCTGTATTTCAAATTTATGACCTCTTTTTAATTGTATATATTTTCATACATATTTTTATGTATGTGTATATATCTATGTATTCCTATATCCAATCAGGCTTAGTTGTCTTTAGGGCTGACTATGTAGTCTGGGTTGATCATGTGGTATTAAATAACCTGATAATGTAGTCTTCCCTAAGGAGAACCTTATGATGAAAACCCCAACATCAATGTTTTTATTTTATTTTAAAAGATGTATAGCTTTCTGGGGTTTAAATTTATGACATACTGCCATCAACTAATCCCCTTCCATGTTAGTCATATGATCCAATTAGGGTCATCAACTGTTACTTCAGTCTATATGATCTGCATTTCTCCATTTTGCTGCATATACCTCTCATTATATACACATTCCAAATTGTGGCTCTGTCTTATGAACTATGGAACACAACTGGTCATGTCATGTCATAGATGGTCAATATAAATCATTTGGTTAACTGTTGTTAGCTGCTTTTCCATCTTTCCTCAGTAAAGAACTCTCCAATCTCTTGTATGCAGAAGAAATCATGATGTATTTATTATGAAATAGGGTATGCAAGACGCTCACTTATTTTCTTTGCTATAATTACTGCATACCTCAGTGTGGATTTTATGTATGTTCCTATTTCTTTCATGTGGTATAAAGAAAGCAACTTTAGCTTCCAAGATTAAAACTTACAATTCAAGATTTTCTTCCTTCTGAAAATCAGCAACAATCTCAGTGATTATAGATTCTCAAATCTTACCCTTTATCCCTTGTTCCATGAAGGAGACTTGGGTGCTCATTCTAAACATTTCATTTAGATTCATTAGAACTTTTTTGTTTCTGCTTGTTTGTCAGTAGATATGCTAGGCAGAATGGGCAACAGCGAATCCCTGATTTCCTAGAATGGATAAAGGTATCCTTGTGCTTTCTTTCTCTAACAATTGTTTATATAAATTTACTCCCAGTTTAATTTGTAATGTGAGAAGAATCTAATTTCCAGTCATTTTTATCACCACTGTAGATAAACAGCAGTGGGTAAGATATAAACAGGCATGACAGTCCTGTGGATTTTATTAAAACATTTTTATTATTGCTTTTTTCCCCATAGATTTTCATTAAATCCCTAGAACCATACTGAAACATATTAAACAAATAAATGTAGGCTACTGTGATAAGAAGAAAGGAGAATTACCTCAATAAACCATAGACTTCTAAAACAGAAAATTGTGTGATTTCTGTTTTTTACTGTGTCTTACAGTTAATTTCCATATGAGCAAAGCAAAACAATAATCTTCATTGGACAATCAATACAAGATTGTGTTTATTAGCAGGTTTCAATTTTGGAACCAAGTTAATTTCCCACACAGGGCATTCTGATATGGCAGAAGAACATTGTGAGTCAGAGCTTAACTTTACGGGTTCTCCTCTCCACTCATAAAAGGGACTTGTGGTGATCTTTCGTTTAAGTGCATGAAGACCCTGTATGGACAATGAGAAATGGTTTGCTTACACTGCAATAGTAGCAATGAATGATCTTTCTCCCCCCCCCCCATCCTTCCTTCCCTTCCTCCCTCCCTAAAGTATCTTCTGCAACCAGAAAAGGATGAGATGACTAAGGAAAACATTTCAGCCCATTGAACAAAATTAATATGTATTTTTATCACCCTCAATTTCTAACAGATTGCAAGAAATGACTGCATGAAAAGTCATTGCATCTTCAAAGAACAGAGAAAAGCAATAGTAGGCCCTGGTGAATTATTAGACATGGTTGAATAGAACTGATTTTATAAAGCTTTTAATATCTACTTCTATGTTGCAAGATTTCTAGTACATTCTATAAATGTAATGCATGAACTGAGCCAAGATGATCTACCCAAGAAAATATTATAAGGTACAGGGCGAAGAATAATTATACTTTTTTCAAAGTGAGTTTTGAGTAAATAAATATTGTCTGGTATGAAATTTAAAAAACAAACTATAAAATGCTGTTTTACTGAGGAATTTCTATAGGTGCTACTAGAATCTGCCCATATAACAATGCATCATTTCTCAAGTAAGTATCATGTAGCTAAGTTGATACTCTTAACTTCCTTAAAGATAATGAATTTGTGGCACATTTTGAATAAAAATGACAAATTTGTCAGGATCTTCACCAGTCCTCATTTCCAACTGGCCTCTTGGATTTCACTGTTTCTTATACACAAAGCAGATTTTACTCTCAATATTAAACCCCAAGAATCTTAGGGAAGATCTATTATGTTTTGCGATTTTTTTTTCCTGGTTTGTCTAAATGAAAGTCTAACTGCATGGCTGTGGCTCATTCCAAGGTTTGGTACTATGGGTTTCTTTTTACTATTGCCAGCATTTTTCAGAAGACAATTTTGATCACATATGTACCCCCCTTGTTAAAGTGGAACACATAAATAATTTTGGATAATCTGATATCGTAAACTAGACTCTCCTGTTGAGCTGCTAATTTTATCATAAGCACATCATTAACATTCTCCATCTAATCTCCTGCACAGTCTTGCCCACCTGGTGCAATTATTCTTTTCTGTTTATTTTTGAGATTGTAATTTAATTACATTTTCCTTCCCTTTCCTTCCTCCAAATCCTCCCATATAGCACCTACACCTAGATCTTTTTCAAATCTGTTGCCTCTTGTTTCATTAATTGTAATTACATATATATATATACATGTATATGTATATATATATATATTTGAATTTGTGTGCACACACACACACACACACACACACAGAGAGAGAGAGAGAGAGAGAGAGAGAGAGAGAGAGATGACCTGAGATTTACTACCGCTTCAGTCACCTGTTTACATGTTCTTAGAGCAAGCTCTTCAGTTAGTTGTGCTGTGCACTTGGATTCCTGGCTCTACAAAAGTTTAGGTATAGTGTAGTCATTGTCAGAGAAGGCAGCAATTGGGGTCATTGCTTGTTAGGAACACACTCCCTTCCTCTATAATTAAAGCAGCTTTATTCTCAGTTTTGCTAACAAAAACAAAGTGCTTTTTTTTTCAATTTTATTTAAGGTTACTCTGCCCTTGGGAGAATAAAAACAAATGATGCTATGTCAAGTAACACAGGAAAATGAGAACATGTTTAGTGTGTTGAGCCAACAGCCAGTCTTTTTTTTCTTCTTATTTAATCTATGTGTCTTTTGTTTCATGTATCTTGATCCCATTCATTTCCCCATTCTTTTGCATCTGCTCTCTGCCCCTGTACCCCCCAAAAATAAAACAAAATTTAAAAGAATAAAAAAATTCATTTTAAGAGAAGAAAAAATTCTTCTCATGGAAGCTGTAGTCTGAGACATTGAGTCATGCTGTAAACCTCTTTGTCTATATATCTTTACTTGCAAGTGTTCATTGCAAGAGCATTGGTTGCTTCAAGGCCTCTAGATTCTACATTATTGATGCAGTCTTTTTAAAACTAGGGAATGAAGGGAGATATTGTCTGTTGTCTCCAGCACTCTGTGGCCCATGGGACTGTTTGACAGAGATCCTTCATTCATACATTGTTCTTAAGCACATTATGTGTGAATGCTGACACATCTTTCAGTGGGCACTCTGGCTGGAGATTTTCATGAACACCACCTTATAAATAACATCTCTATGAATCTTAAACCTATTTAGATGAGATCCTAACATCATTCTGAGGGGGACATGGTATCCATAGTCTCCTGTCACGACTCTGTTGCTTGTCTTAATAAAGCCCATAATAATGTTTTATTTTCTAGACCTGAACTGAAAAATATTGGGTATTCTCTTACTCAGGAAATCTGGCAGTATTAACTGCTGAAGTCCTTGCTGTAACACAATTTAAGGACAAAAGTTCATTGGGTTAAATAGAAAAGACTGAGCTTTAAGCTTTGAGAGATTCTCAGTATATTGTAAGACTATTTTCTGGTCAACTAAACCCTGTGTCTTCTGAGAGAGGCCAAAGTTTGTTTCCAGCTATGTATTGACACATTTGTGTAGTTTAGACACATAGTATGCCTTTTTTTGAGCTGTCAACTTATTTCAGCTGCCCCTTTTTCTGTCCCATCTTCTATAGTTTCTTACGACTCTGAAGGGTTGCTCCTATTTTCAGTTTCTGAAGTCAGTAATTCCCGAGGCCATGTAACCTGTACCCCTGGCTTAAACTTTCAAGGCCCTGAAGGGCACAGAAGAAGTACAGTAACAACTGTAAACAGTGGTCTTTGCTTCTTTATCAGTCTGTACTCTGTTCAGATGCTGACATGTCAGGAAGTGTCTATATTTTTTGAACAAAACTCTCCTGTTAGGATAATTACACACTACCTTATAACTGACACATTCCATTTGGAATAATGTAATACATTTTAAAAAATCAACTTAGTGTATGACACAGTATGTCTTTCATAATAACTCTACTTTAAGCATTATTTTTGTCAGATAAGACTTTAATTCCTATTTCCTTGGGCCTCTTTCTTGAACTTGTTTATTGGCGTAGGAGGTTTTTCTGTTTGTGTGTTGCTTTATTGGTTGAATAAAGAAGCTGCCTTGGCCTTTTGATAGGGCAGCCCTTAGGTGGGCAGAGAAGACAGAACAGAATTTGGGGAAGAAGGGCAGTGTGGCAGATGCCATCATTCTCCTGCCCAAGACGGACCCTGGTTAGGCTGATGCCGGTAAGCCACAGTCAAGTAGCAATACATATTAATGGAAATGGGTTAATAAAGATGTGACAGTTAGCCAATAAGAGGCTAGAGCTAATGGCCAGGCAGTAATTTAATTAATAAAATTTCTACGTGGTTATTTCAGGGATTAAGCTAGCCGGGCGGCAGGGACACAGCCTGTTCCCCTTCTACTACATCAGTCTATAATAAGCAAATAGATCATTGAGTAGGAATAATTATGGATCATGGGTCCTTCTTAAATGAGATGATTTGTTTCCATTCTCAGTAGGAACTGAGTATCCATATTGTGTGTGTAATATCAAAACTATGAAAAATTTTAAAAGGTTTTATATCTATTGTTTTTATTAAGCTATATATATTTCTCCACTTCCCTCTTTTCCTCCCCCCTCTCCTTCTACCCTCCTGTATGGTCCCCATGCTCCCAATTTACTCAGGATATCCTGTCTTTTTCTAGTTCTCATGTAGATTAGATCCATGTACGTCTCTCTTAGGGTCTTCTTTGTTGTCTAGGTTCTCTGGGATTGTGAATTGTAGGCTAGTTTTTCTTTGCTTTATGTCTAAAAGCCATGTGTGAGTGAATACATATATTTGTCTTTCTGAGTCTGGTTTACCTTGTTCAATATGATGTTTTCTAGATCCATCCATTTGTCTGAAAATTTTAAGATGTCATCATTTTTTTCCTCTGTGTATTATTCCATTGTATAAATATACCACATCTTCTTTATCCATTCTTTGGTTGAGGAGCATTTAGATTGTTTCCAGGTTCTGTCTATGATAAATAATGCTGCTATGAACATAGTTGAGCACATGTCCTTGTGGTATGATTGAGCATCCTTTGATTTATATACCCAAAGGTAGTATTGCTGGGTCTTGAGGTAGGTTGCTTCATAATTTTCTGAGAAATTGTCATACTGACTTCCAAAGTGGCTGTAGCAGTTTGCACTCACACAAGCAATGGAGGAGTGTTCCCTTATTCCCACTTCCTCTCCAATATAAGCTGTCATCAGTGTTTTTAATCTTGACCATTATGACACATATAAGATGGTAACTCAGAGTTATTTTGGATTGCTAAGAATGTTGAGCATTTCCTTAAGTGTCTTTCAGCTATTTTAGATTCTTCTGATGAAAATTCTCTGTTTAGATCTGTACCCTGTTTTTGTTTAATTTGATTCTTTGTTCTTTTGAGGACCAATTTCTTGAGTTCTTTACATGTTTTGGAGTTCAGCCCTCTGTCTGATGTGAGATTAGTGAAGATCTTTTCCCATTCTATAGGCTCCCATTTTGTTTTCTTGACTGTGTTCTTTGTTTCACAGAAGCTTCTCAGTTTCAGCAGGTCCCATTTATTAATCATTGCTATTAGTGTCTGTGCTACTGGGGTTATAATTAGGAAGTGGTCTCCTGTGCCAATGAGTTCAAGTGTACTTCCCACTTTTTCTTTATGAGGTTCATTGTCGTTGGTTTTATGTTGAGGTCTTTGATCCATTTGGACTTAAATTTTATGCATGACAATACATATGGATATATTTTCATTTTTCTACATGTTGTTATCCAGTTATGCCAGCACTACTTGTTAAATATGCTTTCTTTTTTTCCATTTTATATTTTTAGCTTCTTTATCAATATTCAGATGCTCATGGATTGATACCTGGATCTTTCATTTTGTTCCATTGGTTCTCCTGTCTGTTTTTATGCTAATGTCATGGTATTTTCAGTACTAGCTCTGTAGTAGAGTTTGAAGCCATGGACTGTGATGTCTCCAGAAGTCCCTTTTTTGTACAGAAGTATTTGGGCTATCCTGGGTTTTTTTGATTTTCCTATCTGCAACCTCAGATATGACAAAGCAAAACAAAGTACATATGTCTTAACTAAGTTTGTGTGTTTTTCCAGCAAAACACACCAGCAAAGTAAAAGGAATCATACACAGACATGCACACACACACACACATACACACACACGCCTGCACAACACACTCAAAGTATTTAATTTTTGGTGACAGATTGTGATTAAAGATATTTTGAGATTTCACTTGAGGTCATTGGATTTAATGGAAGACTTTCTTCAAAGCATAATAACTAAGATGCATGTGTGCATGCATGTATGCATGCGTGTGTGCATGCCCATAAAGAATGTATTATTTAAACTTTAGAGATGCTTCTGCAAACCTACTATACTTCCCATTATTAGAGAAGATGGAATATAGTAGTACTACAATTAGACCAAATTAATAAGCTTCTATCTGTATTCTAAACAGTTATTTTTATACATAAAGATAAGTGTGGCCATCATACCCATTTGTACACAAATATTTGGCAACAAATGGGGTGGCTAGCTGAGAAGTTCAAAATTGGTCAATACATAAGTAACAATGTATAGCCCTGGTCATTTTATCTACAAACCTAAGTCTCAAGAAACATTCCAGAGGAGGGGGTGAGAAGATTGTAAGACACAGTGGGTCAGGACAATTTCTGACAGATAATATCTACAAATGATGGGGCAGTTGCATACATGAAATTTTATCTGAGCAATTGTCTTTAAAAATACCTGCATAAAGAGAACACCAGTAAAGCCGGGCAATGGTGGCGCACGCCTTTAATCCCAGCACTCGGGAGGCAGAGGCAGGCGGATCTCTGTGAGTTCGAGACCAGCCTGGTCTACAGAGCTAGTTCCAGGACAGGCTCCAAAGCCACAGAGAAACCCTGTCTTGAAAAACCAAAAAAAAAAAAAAAAAAAAAAAAAGAGAGAGAACACCAGTAAACATGGCAATGATTATGGGAAATGTAGCAAAGTCACACCCTTTACATGAAGAACTATGCTACAAGTGATCAGTGATTGCTGAATTGAGGAGAATCATTTTTTTGTCACCATATAAGCCCTCTGATTGGTTATTCAACTCTAAGTAAGTGGCAAATTCTAAATACAAAATGGACTCAGTAGAGTGTGTGTGTGTGTGAAAAATAATAATTACAGAATAAGTGATCATGAATCTATGTGGAAGTTGCAGGGGAATGGAAGAGTTGGAGGAATTGGAGTAGGAAGAGTGAAGGAGAGAAATGACACAAATAGAGTGTGCTCTTGAAAGAAATCATTCTCAAAACACTAAACTATTTAAAACTGTAAAGATGATGCTCATTCCCCTAACTTAGAAATGTTAATAAACTAATTACAGGACAGGAGTCCTTTGTGCAGGACTGTGACTTCCTGGACACAAGGAACTATAGGCAGGCAGCTAAGGATTGTTGGAAATTGAAGAAGAAGTCTTTCCCAGGGAAGAGTACACCAGTTGTTTATCCAGTACCAAATGGAAATATCCGTATACAAGTAACATCATATAGACTGAGCAGGTAAGTGGTGCTTATATATGTGGGAATCACTCTCTTTCTCTCCATGTATCAATGTTTGTATGTATCTATGAATGTATGCATTATCTACCTATGTTTATATTTCTTAGATAGAAATGTGTTTAAGTATAAATATTCCTATATATAAGATATAAAAAACCTAATTAATAAAAAAAGAAAGGCCATAAATTTGCAAGACCATAAGGAGGGATATATGGACAGGTTTAGAATGAGAACAGGAAAGGGAGAAAGATATAATTATATTAAAATCTCAAAAAATAATAGAAATAAAAAATAAGCTTTTACTAAGAAGAAAGAAAAGTATTGCTTTCAGAAGGAAATTTATTTTTTCTTTTGTTTTGGTGCGGTATTTTCTGCTGTGCTATTTGTTTCATTTAAAAGTGTAGTTCAGGGAAACCCTGTCTCGAAAAACAAAAAAAAAAAAAAAAAAAAAAAGTGTAGTCCAGGCCAGTCGTGCATTTATAATATCTTGCCTCAGTCTTCCAAATGGTGAGTGCCGCCACATCTGGACCAATAAAGTTACTATCATGTCTGAATGGTTCATTTAGTGAATATATAAAATTAATCCTTTTAACTTACTACAGCTGGTAGGAATTCAATTTTTTAGTGGTCAGTTTATCATAGTGTGTTAGAAAGAGAACATGGGTGATAGGGAAAACAGGAGGACAGAGGACAATTTCTCTACTTTGTAAAATGTGAGATGCTTACTTGTGCCTGAACAAAGCCAGCTTGTGCTCTACTGATGTTAAAACACATTTCGATTCAGCCTGTGGGCATATCCCGGTTCCTCTTTCACTAGAAATACATTCAAAAATTGATACAATATAAATTATTTTTGGTTGGAATGCTTTGTTCAAAACCTTCCTTTTATATCATAGAGAAATCAGTTTCTACCTATATTTGTATTCAATCAAAACCCTGTAGCTTTTTTGCAATGGTCTGAGTGGCAGCTTTTGGAAGATGAATGATCTATGCAGTTCTATTTCAGTGTTAATAATCCTTAGTTTTCTCTCCAGGAGCAGAGCTGGTCCTTTGGTAGTTCTTTGATTGATTTTCTTTTCAGGTCCTTTGCATCATTGAGGGTCTTTCTCTGACCTCATCCACCATCTTATCAGCGGTTCTCAAAAATACAAAATAATTAATGGGACACAATCTTTAGGTGTGATCTGCCTTCAGCAGCATACAGTAGAGCAATGCTCATTATGTCAATGAAATCTGTACATTAGTGAAGTCCAAGCTCATTTTCACATCATTATGACTTCTTGTTTCTAGGACTTTGTGTACAGAGAATATTTAAGTCATGTTTCTCTCTTTATAATCTTATTAGGTTGTTTCTTTACGCTTAAATTTAATGTGTAAAGTGTATCCCTATTATTTATTATTCTATTGATGATGAAGCCATTGATTTCTGAAGGAAAATAATGTTGATCTAGAATCATAATTTAAAACTTGGGTGACTCCTGAGTTTTGCCGTCAATAGCAGAACTATTGTAGACGAACACAATGTAGATGAAAATTTTCTCCTGGTGAAAATCACCACCTGACATTTTAAACAGGGTTGATAGAATGTTTTCTATAAATTACAAATGTGGATGTCTAAGTCATCATAAAACCTTTTTTTCATTTAGTGAAAGGAAGACTATGCAAGAACTTGGGGAGAAGCTATCAAAGCCCTGCTACTCACATCTCCTAGTTCACTTTTTGCAGCAAACTACCTTATGAAATGTTTAAAATGATAGTTTTCAAGAGATAAAATTAAAATTGATTCCATTCATTGCTCTTTTAAAAACATAAATTTAAATACAAGAAGACTCTTCTTCTAACTCCAAAGACCTTGTTGAAAGTAAGTGACAAAGTTTGGCAACTATTGTTTTAGTGTACTCATCCTTTGAAAACACTGACAGAAAGTTACCTTTCCTTTAAGATAATTATAGCTGTTGTTGAAAGATTTTGAGTTGCCATAGCTTGGCCTCAAACTTTCCTACAGTAGAAATGCAATGACTTGGGTAGGTGGAGGAAGACTCGTATGTGTCTTAAATGGTTCTGCTTCTTCCTTAGTATAATTAACATTCATGCCAAAGAATTAGAACAAATTCTTTAAATTTTCTTTTCCTCTATCTATTGTAGGTTTATTTGATGAAGTTCATCAAGCAAGCAAACATAAACCAGCTAACAAACCAACAATCTAACCAAGTATTCACCCGTACAACAAAACAGCCAGCCAATTAGCTACACAACCATTCAACTAAGCAGCAAAGAAATCATCCAAACAACTATGCATCTACAAAGATAACCATCTAACTTCCAAATCAACCAATCTGTGACCGATAAATTAACACACCAGTCAGTGATACAAACATGTAACAGCCAGCCCCCCCCCCAAAAAAAAAAAACAGCCAACAACCAATAAGTCAACCTCAAGCCATTAGCAACATTTAAGCATTTAGGGATGTAGCATTTATCTGTTAATTTGTGGATATTTAAAATTGGTTCCTGACCACAATTAAAATGAAGAAAATATTTACTCAAAAGTTTACAGGACAGTGGGGAAAACAAACAAGAGAAGAGTTCATAATTTGTGCATGGGTCTTTATTTATTTACCTTATAATTATAAACAAGAATTTTTGATTCCAAGACTGTGTTATGAGACTTCAGATTAAGTCCCAGTTTGCAAATTTTGAAGAAATTAACCTGAATAGATTTAGAGCACTCTATTTTTTTTAATCATTAGCACAGTACTCAAAGTGAAAATCAACAACTTTTCTGATGGGGTTACTCATAAACAACAGGAATAGGAACCTAAAAAAGAATTTAAAGGAAAGGCTACCAAAATGGAAAAATGCATGTAATGAAAAGGAAGACCATACATCTTACTGTGAAGCTTAGTGCCATCTATCAGCACACTAGGAATCCCTGCAATACTTCAAAAGCTACTTGGCTGAATCCTTTGGCTCCTGTGACTCTGGCCTTCATGTACTGACACAGCAGATAAGCGCATCAGCGTTGTTATCTTTATTTGAATTCACTCATTCTCTCCCTCTCACTGTGCCACCCACTTTGGTTAAGAAACTCACTTTCAATTACACATTTATCATAACGTTTACACATTAGTTTCACTTGCCTCTGGTTAATAACTCGCCATATATTTAAACATCCATCAACATAAAATCGGCATAAGAACTTTTATGAATCCCTTTATCATCAGCACATTTGAAATGCTTATATAATCCACTCTGGATTCATATAGGAACTTGGTTAATAGCCCTTAAAGTTACTATAAACCTTGGCTGCTTTCAATCATAGGAGTATTATTCATGTTTTCAGACTGAGCACATTTTTTGGTAATTGTTAAGGTTTAAAACCACTGGGATATAGCTGAAGTTATCCCTATAATGTGTAAAAACACATACTTTTTCCGTAGTCAGGGAATCGCTAGAGATTTCATCTGTCCTATAAACACTAAGGATCTTTAATATCCTTCTAAATTGTACCTTGAATTGTAGATTCATATGAGCAATGAGGCCTATTTTTTTCATATTTCTGTACTATAGTTTGGAGACAGGCTCACACTGAGCAAGTACTCTTAAAGGTTGGTAAGAAGAGAAAGTGAAGGTTGATCAATCAAGTGCATTCCCCACTCATTGGGTCTAAGTCCATCCTTGAGTTATGCTAGATTTTTTCCTGGAATCCAGAAGTGATGTATACAGAAATGGTTTGAGCTATTTTAAAATAATTACACTCATTGACAATAGCAATAAATATGACAACCAGGTGATCACATGCTTTTTTTTTAATCATTTCTCACAGAAGGTGGTATAACCACTGTGGACCCACAGTGTGCATACTTGAATTAACTTCTATTGTGCAGAAAGAGAAGTTTGTGCAAGGCCCTTATCCCCCAGAACTCTGTATATTAGTCAAATGGTTATGAACTAGCCACTACTACAATCAATAAATACACTCAGTTTATTGGTCTTAAGTAGGGTAATGACCTAGACAAGTTACAACTCAGATCAGATTTCAAATTGTATAACAAATTCTATTATGTTCTACCTTGTGTTTAAATGATTCTGTACTTTTCAATTCTAGTGACTATAGCAGAGGTTCTCAAACTTCTTAATGCTGTGACCCCTTATTACAGTACCTGATGCTGTAGTGACCCCAACCCTAAAATTATTTAACTGCTACTTCATAACTATAATTTTGCTACTGTTATAAATTGTAATATAAATATATAATATTCTGAATATTTGTTATTGACTGCAAAGGGGTCATGACCCACAGGCTGCTCTGGGCTAATGTTCAGAGGTTTCAAGATATTAGGGAGACACTAAGACTCTTGCCATTGGATTACGTAGCTAGTTTGGTAGACAGGGCATATGATTTTTTTGTTTGTTTGCTTTGGAATGCATGCTTTTTTTCCCAGGTTCTATTTTGTTGATACCTCTTCCTATTCTTCTAACCCTCCTTTTAGTTTGCCTTCTGTCGTTCATTAGCCCAGATGTCAGAGTCTTTGTAAACTAGACTGGTCTTGAATTTATAGCTAAAGTTTTCCTTTGCTGCCTAATCCTCTTGCCTCTACCAGCCAAGTACTAAGAGTATAAGAACGATTTCCCATTCAGGTTCCAACTGATATTCATTGATGTTATTGAACCAAATCACAGTTTCTACAGTTATAAGGAACAGTGACCAATGATGGCTGAAATAATTAAGGATCTCACACATCCTATTCACAATGATTCTGATTTGGAATTTGACAATTGCCTGTGTGCTCCCTGGAAGACACCCATGAAAGCGATACACAGGATGTGTAGCCTTTGCAGCTGACTTAATCATGAAGATTCCATGATGTGTGTATGCCAAAGAATGAAGTCTAACATTATGAACCATGTTTCTTGGAGGTTTTAAAGACCCCATTCTAAGCTTGATTCACAAAATCCTTAATAAGTTAATAAGTTAATAGTATTCCCAGATACCAGATGAAGAAATGAAAGCATTTCTACTTGGCTAAAGTCTGTGTTGTGATAGACGGAGCTGAGTTTCACTACTTCACTTACCATATTTCTTTAATTTAATAATTTGCTCTCTCTATCTATGTGTATGTGTATTTTTTTGTGTGTGTTAATTTTCTCTTTGGAGATGGATTGTAATTATTTGAGTGGCATTATTTCATTGTTTGATTGTTATGGCTTTATCATGTCAAATATAATGTGTGTGTATGTGTGTATTCAGAACAAGCAGTTAATGGCATAAGCCTTATCTTTAAATTGGATGCTACAACCAGCTACTTGTGATAACAACAAAGTACCTGTATTATGCACAGGGTGCCCTGTTTTTTCCCATCTCCAGTAAATATTAAACACTTTCAGGGAAGGACTATTTTATATTAATTTTTAATATCCCCTACATTTTACAGAAATTGTTAATAAATGCTGGCTGAATTAACAAATGAACAAATCACTTTACATGCTCAGATTTCTAAGATGCTTAGCTTTTCTGTTAACCAAGACTTTGGGATCAATCACTATGTACATAAAAATATAGAACACTGAGTGTGTGCCTTAAAATGCCATGTAGATCAGTGTGTAATATTGTAGCATTCTCTCTCTCTCTCTCTCTCTCTCTCTCTCTCTCTCTCTCTCTCTCTCTCTCTCTCTCTCTGTGTGTGTGTGTGTGTGTCTTTTCATATGCACCTGTTTGTTTCCTAATTTAAAACAATAAAGTTTAGGGGAACTGAATCTGAGTTATAAATTTCCTTTCTTCTATTCCATGGGGAATTGTGAGATGACAAGTTATTTGTAACTCATTCTAATTCCAACATAAAGATTCGGAGACTGAATCTCCCTATCTCTTTTCATATATATATATATTCATATATATATATATATCTTCTTGGTAAATGATAAACTAGATCGATGTATATATATGTGTGTGTGTGTGTGTGTGTGTGTGTATAGATACCATAGATACCTTCTTATATTTCTTATACAGGAAGAGAACCTTACTGGACCTTGACTCACTGTCTTCTAGCAGATATTTACCCTACACTCATCACCTCTCCACTTGAATTAAAATAAAAAAGGAGACAGCAAATAAATTTGTTTTGTTTTAGGATGGCCCTGTGGGAAGCGACTCTCTTCACACTTCAAATTCTGAGTTGTATAAACATGCATGTGTGACTTTTCTTTGATCTAAGGCCCACAAAGGTAATGAAGAAAATAAGCCGTTTGTTGTGTGGGACTTCTGTCATATGTGCATTAGAGTTTGGTGGTGTCACACCCTCTGTCTGTTCCCAGCACTGTGTTCTAGCATCTCCTTGTCTGATGATGTCATCCTCCCATCACTCTGTGCCCATAAAGTACCATATTCCTTCATACCGTTTTTCCATAAAACACAAAAACATTCAAGATCAGATTTTTGTCCCTATTTTTTTCCATGTCAACTTTTACTAACTTCAAAGAGAATTTTGCAGAATGTCTGTCACAGCAATTACTCAGCTTTGGACCACAGACATTATTGCACCTAGACAGTACTTTTCCATACTGATGGACAGTTCTTTTGTAGTTGCTCATAGAAAAATAATAAAACTTACTACAATTTGATTTCTATGCTGCTGTGGTTTGATAGAGGTGAGTGTCAGTCACCTTGCCTTCAGAATTGAACTAATCTCCAATGGTTTGCAATAGCTGGTGCTCTGAGAACAAAATAAGGCATATACATATAATTCCTAAGTTTATGACAACAGACACTAAAATACATACCTGAACAATGGATAACAAAACCTCTCCAATGTTGGGGAGCTTACTAATGTATCCATATAACTTGACTCAAAGATGCTGTATTTCTTAAAACTATTATCCTAAAAGTTCACTTACTTTTCTGTGCATAGAATTGCCATCTTTACCTTAAAGATATTGTGACAGACACTAAAAGTATCAGTACCTGGTAATGGAAGTTTATTAAAACATAGTGATAATAGGTAATTATTCTGATAAAGGTGAAAGATCACAGAAAAAATGCCAGCACAGACCTGTTTGGTATAGAGCAATAGGTTCAGAGGAAAGGATATGAGGATTTCCTCACTCTCCACCTTTAAGATTGGAAGATTAACAGTTCTTCATGATAGACTAATGCACCAGTCATCATCTGGCCTTTTTGAACTCCATCAATATACTCTATTAGGTTTATGTTGCTAAAAGAAATGCTGGGATATTCAATTGATAAGAGAAAAGGTTTATTTTGCTCACAGTTTTAGGTATTTAGATGTTTCTGCCACATCTCTGATTGGATGCTTCTGTTGTTTTAGAGCCAGGCAATGGGGTTAAGTGGCCATAGATAGGCAGGTCATCATCAAGGTGGCATACAGCAACTTCTCCCATAATTTGAGAGCACACAACTACAGACAGGAATGTGTCCCACAAGGGACATTTTTTTTAATATCTCCCAATCTTCGCTTTAGTCCAGTAGTGGACTTAAGAATGAGAACACTCAGTTGTCATTTATTGAGAGACCCAGGGAAATACCAATCAGAGGATCCAAGTATTGTCTCTTGAATGCTGTCAAGATTTCAGTCTCTGGCCAGGCGGTGGTGGTGCATGCCTTTAATCCCAGCACTAGGGAGGCAGAGGCAGGCGGATCTCTGTGAGTTAGAGGCTAGCCTGGTCTACAAGAGCTAGTTCCAGGACAGGCTCCAAAACCACAGAGAAACCCTGTCTCGAAAAAAAAAAATGATTTCAGTATCTGGTTTGCATGAAACTCTGTTTTTTTTTTTTTTTTTTTTTTTTTTGGTTTTTCGAGACAGGGTTTCTCTGTGGTTTTTGGAGCCTGTCCTGGAACTAGCTCTTGTAGATCAGGCTGGTCTCGAACTCACAGAGATCCGCCTGCCTCTGCCTCCCAAGTGCTGGGATTAAAGGCGTGCGCCACCACCGCCCGGCCTGCATGAAACTCTTTACTGAGCTAACTGCTACCGAAGAAGACTAGACATTCCTAGAAGAGTGGAACTCTGAAATGGCACAGGTATCCTTCCCAAAGAGATGAGGATAGAAGGAGTAAGCCAATCACCAGGCCCGACCAATCTCTTCCCTTAGGAATACCTTATCTCCTTGATAGGAAGAGGAGTTAAAGTCATATACTGTTTAAAAAAATAGCAGACAACATTATTAGGAAGATGTGGCTTGTTGATATGCAAAGAATAAAAATGGTAGAAACAGAAGAAAAATGAGAAAAGATTGAAACTCGCATCAAATTCATTTTTAAAATCCTCTCCCTGTTTTTTTTTACACCAAGAAATAACTTATATCTTCATTTTCTCTTACCCAAAGACAGCTACCTCTTTAGTATATATTATAATGTGATAGTCATGTGAGCCCTCCATGGTGTGAGATGCCTGCAGGATAGTCTTAGGAAAAGAAGAAGCACTGGATACTTGGCATTGTGTATGTGTCACAGCAGGCTTTGAAGGAAGGCAATACCATTTGGGATAGGGTTAGTCCTTTCAGCCCAGCTCACTGTGCCTTCCTGTACACAGCCCAGATTTTAGTAGCAGGCTGTCTTGTCTCACAGATGCCTTCTGCATGAGAGAAGAACATTTACGTCCCTTCAGCCTGGAACATTAAAACAAATGCTGATAGTTCAAGGTTAATAGATGCATAAAACAAAAGTAATTCTGTGTCAAAGCTGAAATGACAGGCGATTTGACTTGAGGCAGCTTCACAATCACTCTTTCCCATGTGCTACGTGCTGAGACCAGGCGAAGGCGTTATGTTTCTGACATTTACTTGTCAGGGAGGTATGACAATAGAGATTGTTTCTATCTCTTCAGCTCCCAGATGTTAACCTTCTAGCTTTAGTTAGTAATTGGGGCTCTTTGGAGCTTTAACATTTTCTATTGATTCAATAAAAGCGATAACATTTCCAATCATAAGACAGCATTATAGAAATATCAAGCAATTCACACATCAGAATGTTTGATAGCTGGGCTCACAGCATTAATTTCTGTCACCTTTGCCAGGAACCCTTTATCCTCCTTTTATACTGAAGGACACTTGGGGGTAGTTGCTGCCACTTTTATTGTTCAATAAAGTAGACAAAAGTTTCAATTAACAACCAAAGGGCCTCTAGGAAATTGTGAATGAGAATATATTTTACTCATTTACTGTATTTCTTTTTCTTAATGTGCCGTCTGTGGCTTCCAAGCTATATTTCACTCAGCATGTGTACACATGCACACAGGCATACATGCTCAAACACACATACACCACATACACATTCATGGTTAGCTTAATCTGATGTGATTTATATTGAAATATTTAACAAAGGAGCAAAAGCCAAATGGAGGCTGTGACGAGACTTTGGAGACTCTGAAATGAGAAATAAAAGCTCAGATGGGCAAGAAGAAGTCCTCTGGTCTCCATACTGCAAAACAGAGGCAGAAGATTTCATTCGCTTTACTTCTTTGTCTGTGTCTCTGAGAATGATGGATCAGAGATTTCTCTTTCTTTATATAATAGATACTGGTTCAAAAAATACATATATGACATTATGTACTCAGACCCTTACTATTCTATTGGACATTTATATTATTGAATTGAACTTTTATGAACATGATTTGGAAAATGTCAATAGGAAAATCAATGAGTTCCATGTGTAAAGAACAGAAGCTGTTCCATAGACTGCAGATATCCTGCTTTGTCTTATTTCAGCCCAACATTTGCTCTTCTTCATGAATAATCTTTCTGTTCTCCTCACAGATTGTGGATAGTTTTGATTCCACACATGTCCTGAAGCTGTTTCTCTCCATCCTGAGGCATATAAACCAACATCATCTCATGTCCACCCTTTCTGTGTAGCAACCTGACATCTGTGCTTTTGTACAATGCAAAGCCTATCTTGATTATTTCCTCTCCCACTACATCTTTAATTGTATAAAGCGTTGTGATGTTAGAAGATTCAACCTCCCTAAAGAACAGATACTTTTATTCACAAAAATATGTACTAACTTTTATCAGTTAGCATACTCGAGCTATATAATCTGTATAATCAGCCTTAATATAAACACAAAGCATTCAATTACTTTTAGTATGTGGTTTGTGCTAGTCTATGTATCCATCTTTGCTATTCCTCCTCATCTTGATGTTTTGTGAAATATCTATAATATCTCTATTATAAGATTCTCATACATGAATATAATTGCTAGATTTAAAATACAGACATGGTTCCAATTCTAGAACCTTCTATACCACATATTTTAATGTTTTAATGAAGGAAACATTGTCAATGTTTGTAGATCCCTGGACTTGAGATGCTTATTTTCCAGGAAATAAGGTCATTTTAGTAACAGAGGCGTTGGGGGTTCTTCCTTGGTGGACAGTTCAGTAGGATATCTAGACCCACAAATTCCTGGGATCTCTAAAGCTGCCATTTGACCTCAGATCACTTTAAGGTTCTTGAAAGTAATTTCACACTTTTGAAGCCACTTGCAAGCCATCTCCTAAGTAATTATTTCAGAACTGTGTTTGATTCTTAGATTACTTGAATTTATCTGTAGTTTGCAGTAACTTATTTGTTTCTCCCTTTTAAAGATTTAGGAATGGAGAGACGACAGCTCAATGGCTTGCAGAGAACTTGAGTTCTTTTGGCAGGGCCCATGCTGGGCAACTCACAGCATTCTGTAACTCCATCTCCAGGGTCACTCATTGCCTTTGACTTCATCAGGTTTCTGCATGCACAGGAGTATACCCAAAACACAGACACATATACAAGCAAATAACTAAAACTAAAAACAAATCTTTTCAAAAAGGAAATGGTAATTTTATTTTATCATTTTTTTTTTTACTTAGGCGAATCAAGTTATGCCTAAGAAAAAGTGTCTTAATAAGCCATTTCACCAAGTCATTGTTTGATAATGCCATCCATCCACAGAGGGAAGCAGAATGTTCACAGATGCTGGAATTGCAGCAAAGAAGATGGAGCATAGTTTCCACCTAGTCAGTTTACTGATAAAGTCATCTTCATGTCCTACCCACTGGGTTGGGAAAAAGACAATAATTCCTCGGTATTATTTGAAGCATGGTCTAGTCTTCCACTAAGGGTCATCAATGAGGATGTGTCATTGCTATCGCCTGAGAGACAGTTAGAAATTCACCCATGTGTACCACCCAAGAAGCCTGAGATGGCAGTGACATTTTATCAAGAATACCCAAGATAATTATAACATCAATAAAATGTGAGAAGTGCTGGAACAGATGTGAGCTCTATCTGCAGACTTCTTCGTTTTCCTCTAAAGAAACTTGTAGACATGCATCCACCTTATTCATTTCTCAACTGACCAACAATAACGTCTGCATGAGCAACTGGTAACTACCAGTTTTAAAAAAAAGGAACTTGTTTTCCTTACTTTTCTGTTACTGTAATAAACACCAAGACCAAAAGAAAATTACAGAGCAGAAAGCTTTTTGTCTTATACTATCTCTCCACAGTTCATCATTTAGGGGTTTCAGAGCAGAAACTCACACAGAAGAGACAGAAAAATCATGGCAGAATACTGTCTACTGCCTTGTTCCCTAGTTTGTGCCCGACTAACTTTCATATACTGCTCAGGACTCCTGCTTAAGAGTAAGACTCCCCATAGTAGTATGGGTTCTCTATAATAATTAGCAATTTCAAAAGTTTCTCACAGGCATACCCTACAGGACAACAAAGTCTGGGAAATTCCCCAACTGAGACTTTCTCAGATAGCTCTTGGTTGTGTCAAGTTGACAGCTGATGTTCGCTAGGAGACATGCTACTGTAGCCATTAGGAAACTCAAGGCACATGGTAAGCTACATAAGAAAAACATTTCTTCATGTTGGTCATGTGGACCATGTTTACGTTTCCTTGAGGACAGATCAATCACAAAATTAGAAGTTACTAATTTTCAAAAGCTTATCAAATGCCTATCTCTATAAACATCTTAATATAATATTTTACGCTCAATAAATATTTATGGGAAGAATTTGATAGGCAAAAGGGAATTTTGAAGTAATTGTGGAGATAAGCTATGCTTTGGTAGATGGAAAAGCTATGTGGTTTTATTTTAGTCAGTTGTACTTATATGGACTAAGGCCCCCTTTTCTTTATGTTCCATTCAGTTGACCTCGTCTTCTCCCAAGGAGAAAACCTCCCATCTCAGAGTCTCTGTCAGGCAGCAGACAGACATTTTTTTTCACTCACAGTATAGAAGTCAGACACCAGTGTTAGGAAACCAAACAAATATGCAATTTGTCAGTCTACGGGTAGAGTGTTTCTGCCCTCAGATTCAAAATGGTTTTCATTTATTCATGTAAAAAAGCATATTTCAGCTATAGTTGTAATATTTACTTATCTGGTTTCCTCATGATGGATAACAAATGTATCCAGAAAAACTCCATGCATCAAAAAGATGCCACTTCATAAACTGGCAATATAATTCCATATTTCAATAAAAACAGATACAATTCAAAATGCCTCAAATAGCTCCAAAAGCAATTATGGCATTTCAGAAGTAAACATTATGTACAAGTTCATAACCACCCATCAAAATTATTTCACTAGGGCACGTTAAGAAAGCATCTGCTGCAATTTATGCATTTTGAGTTTTTCTTCTGAGAACAAAGTGCTTCTAGCCAGCACTGCAGTCCAGGCTGGAGTCAAACTGCTTGCCATTTACCTAGGAAAATATATAACTTCTCTTAGCTGTGCTCAATTCTTTTGCTGTGATGAAGGAATACAATTCACATTTTCATCCCAAGCAACTAGACCTGACCAGGACCATCTTCAGGGGAAGTGTCTAAGATTAGCAGGCTTATTCCTTTGCCTAAAAGAATAGTGGCATAAGCTCCTTTTAAAGGCTGAAAAGGGTCATTCTTCATCTCATGTCCAGAATAATGCTGAATTATTTCTCAACTACAAGGAGTGTTTCATAAATCACAAAAGGAATAAATCTTATTAAATCAGTTGCAGATTACAGAAACCTAAAGGCAAGGTCTGTTTTCTAAAGGACACTGCTGTCCTCGCTAATTTTTTATCCTTTCACTTATTTAAGAAAAGACAATAATTTTTGGAGATCCAGTTAACAGAAATGAGAACAGTTTTTCCTTTTTCATGGGAGGTCAAATGGTCAATAATAATGATAGTCTAGCCATACACTGGAAGTCAAATATCATAGCACAAGGCTATATATATATATATATATATATATATATATATATATATATATAAAAGTAGTAACATAGGATGCATAACCAAGCCAAGGCATAAGCTTTAAGTTTTATGTTAATATTTTGAAGAGATAAATTGTCATTCTTGTTAATTCCATTAAGAATACTAAAAAGGACAGTGATATTTGGTATATTTCAAGGATATTGGAAAATATTGCTATTAATATAGACAAAATTTATTGTTACACTGTTAATTTTTTTATATATCCAGACCTCTCTCTGAGGCTGAATAATGCTCACAGAACTCTACTCTGTGTTTTAGGAAAGAAAAATCCAACGAATTCTTATACGGCACAATAGAGAACATGAATGCAAAAGCCATGTACAATCTTAGCACATTACAAATCACACATTCAACATGGTAGACACTTTTCATCCTGCCCAGTGACAAAAGTCTCAATATGCATGTATATACCGCATGTATTTATAGTCCACTCTTTCTCAGCCACTTGGCCTCAATTCACTTTCACATCCTTGAAAATAGCACATTTCACACTTAAGACATTGAGAAAATTTAAAGCATTTGCCAGCGTCACAGAGCAAGAGGAATGGGTGCACCAGCACCTCTAGGAAGTCAGTCCAGGAGTAAGGAGTATGAAATGGTGGAAATGGTGTTCTGGGTCATAAACCGAAACACATTCTAACTTTTTTTCATTCAAAGTGAAGGTAAGAACTGGCTTCAAATTTTGAAGGTAAATGGATTTCACTTTGCTTCAACCCGGCACAAAAGCAGAGCCATGCCATCCCTCTCTGAAGTGAGTTTCACTAAGACTATCCCCTTATTTTAGATAGACTGCATCTACTGGATAGACAATTTTTCATAACAGAATGTAGCTTTTAACAATGCAGGTTGATAGTACAAAGCTGGCATAAAGGAAAACATTATTATAAGGATATTCACCATCGATGTAACTGCCAGTTGTGCATAAAAATCATGGTAGTGGGAAAATGTGAACTTTATTTTTCTTTACCAATCCCAATAGGTCATTAGTTCTACACGGCTGGTCACTGTTTATTGCTCTAGAATGTTATCTACATCTATCTGTGACCTAAAGAAATGTCCCCATTTATATCTTCAACAAATATTTATTGTTTTCAGTCTCTGGGCTGCCTGCTAGGATATAATTTTAAGAGGCTGAAAATACCTTCCCTACCAGACACATTGTTTGTTTTCTTAAACAAAGAGCCATGGAAGCCAGGGCCTTTTTTCTGCTGGGTAAATATCCCTACCATGGAGCTACACCACCAATTCCTCACATAGCCTCTCTGTAGTGGCAGAGTCATTGACGACAATATGCACAAATAGGTAGCAATAATTTTGGTCTGTACAGAGGTGGGACAGACATAAATGGACATGATGGTTGAAAAAAGAAGCTTGGATAATGAAGGAAATCCTTAAAGAGTAGTGACACTAAGGATTAGAGACTGAATGAGAAGTGGAATATTCCAGATGAAAGAAGGAAACACTCTATGAAGGGTATAGCTAGCTCCTGTGAGAATCACAAAGTTTAGCGAGATCTAGTTCAATTGAGGGAGGAAAGAGTCTCATTAAAGGTGCAACCTTGCCAAAGATTAAAGGTGTAATATGGGGTGGTGGAGCAGGGGCAGGGAAGAACTAAGGAAACTGACACACAGTGTCTTAGTCCGTAGTGACAGCATCGAAGATATCACCAAAACAACGGGTGTGTGACAGCTTTGTATTACTGTAGCAAAATATCATACACAGGCTACCTATGGAATCAAGGGGATTGTCTTGAGTTTACAGTTTTCAAGGTTCAGATATCAGATTTTTCCGGGGACCCAGGCTGAAGTTATGCTTCTCCCTGTGCCCAAGAAGTAGAAATGAACAAAGCAAGGCACCTCACACAATGTCTTGCAGCTCTATGTCCTAAAGAACCATAACCCCTTAAGATACTGTGACTTTAAGATCAAGCCTGCATATACTGTCAAGTACATTGTTATCTGAGCTATACGATAGTGATTAAACAATGGGATAGTGTGGTTGCCATATGTCCAATGGCATATGTCCATATTTTCCTGAAGTAGAGACCAAATAAAGAAGAGAAAAAAGTGGGAGCCAAGTTTAATAATCTGAGAAAATATGGGGATACCCTTGAGAGAACACAAGAAAATGGGAAAAAGCAAGAAAAGCCTATATCCTTGGGATGTAATACTATGTCAGTAAGAAGATTATTAAGAGTCACTATGAAAGAGGACCTTCCTGTCTCATGAGTCAAGGAATAGGAGTCCTGAGTATTATAAATACTAGGGGAGAGACTGATCATTGGCATTTGCATGTCCTTGCAGGTATTCTTCACACCACTGCATACTGCTCTGTGTTGTTGTCTTGATTTTCTAGATGTACCTTTTACTGTATAAGTTCTCTAATGTTTGTAGAGATGGTGTCCTGTAGAGTGTAGGTTGGCCTCAAATATACTATAATGCTGCAGATAATGACTCTGATCCTTCTGCCTCCACATCCAGAGTGCCGTGACTGCAAGTGTGCACCACTATAGCTGCTTTATGAAGTGTTGGGATTAACTCAAGGCTTCTGACATGCGAGGCAAGCAGCACTCTACCATCTGAGCCGCATCCCTAGAGTCTACCTGCTCCTTTTAATTTTTAATTCAGACACATGAATTAAAATGGGTATTAATATATTATTTCAAAGTAAAATTCTATTTGATTTTTCTAGAAGTTGTTCACAAATGGTTAAGAGTCTTTGAACTGTCATGCTAGGGTGTTTTTACTCTCTACATCTTTTGCAAATAACCAAGAAGTGTATAAGTGTTGCATAACCTATCCTTGAAGACAGAGTTATTTCTGAGAGATGGCGGAAAAGAGAACATTGATTATTTTACTATAACCTGCAGATATAGCCTTAGGTAGCCTTTGATGGTCTTTTGTTAGACTCAAACCTTAAAAGACAGTGAAGAAGACATCAAAGTAAGGAGTGAATCTATCTCAAAAGTGGGGAAGCACAGATGACATTGGTATGTTGATGGGCCTGAGCCCACTGTCTGCATAAGCAGAAAAATATGGTGGGCAGCTCCTTCCAATGGTGCTGAGAGGATTACACTCCTCACACACAATACAGTTACCATGGTAAAATATGTCCACCACCAAATGTTTTTGACACTCAGGGGCTAGAGTCACACAAGTTCATTCTTGTAACATAGACTCAGGATGCTTATTTACTATGATGCTGAACACTGAGAATATACAAGGCTCAGCTCTTGTTTTATGCATGTTCTATATGCATTGAACTTTCAGTACTCTGGGAACAATTCTCTCTCCTTTAGGCATGCAGAGAGTCGAAAGGACAAATGGGTGACATGAAAAGCTAGATTCAAGGGGACATTGTTTCATTAAAGTTACGCCTTTGTGATTATAAATAGGAAGTATTGTGGAGTTTTAGCAGTGGCAACTGTGTTCTGTAGTTACGGTGGAAGTTCTACTTAGAAGACGCAGATGAAAGGCACATGGGAATGATCAGTTCTGAGTTAAGAAATTCGTCATCTAAATGTCTCATAAAATAGATAAAAACAAGCTTTAAGGGAAAATAATATTTTTCAAAAGCCTAGCCACAGGGTATCTTCCTCAAGGAAGATGTCCTTACATCTCTGGAGGAGGCCATATTTCAAGGCAGGATGCCATATTTTAGGATAGGAATGGACATTTTTGGGTGTGGAACTATGAAATAGACAAGGCATGATTCCGAAATATCCTTCAAATTGGTGACCCTGATATGTGTAGACTTAATTTGGGGCTCGGTTTTTCCTCTAAGCTGGAAGGAGGTCAGGAAAACCATTGTCATTCGGGTTTCTTCTAGTCACTGAAGTAGAGACAGGGATAGCTCTCCTGGAACCTGTTGACTGATGTGTGTTGTTAGTGTCTCAAGGAGTCACTAGCCATACCAAGGAAGTGAAGAACAGTTTTATTACATGCTATTTTATTTTTACAGGAGATGGACCTATTATTCTGCATCAAGGAAACAGCTTACTTTCAAAACGTAGATTTTTATACGAATAAATTAATTGCAATTTTGACCAGATTCCCTTGTGATTTTTTTCTTTTACAACTTTTTTTTTCCTTTTCCAATTTGAGGTTCTGCTTCTTATTGAGAAACCAGCATATAACCAGAAGTTTGACATTCTGCTTCCATGAGAGATGTTTTACAAGGCTCTTATAGGATCTCTGTGACCCTCTTAGAACCAGTTTGGATAGTTGTAAAGCAAACTTCTCCTAAATTTGACTATTGGTTGTCTTCTTCTTCTTCTTCTTCTTCTTCTTCTTCTTCTTCTTCTTCTTCTTCTTCTTCTTCTTCTTCTTCTTCTTCTTCTTCTTCTTCTCCTCCTCCTCCTCCTCCTCCTCCTCCTCCTCCTCCTCCTCCTCCTCCTCCTCCCCCCTCCTCCTCCTCCTCCTCCTTCTTTCTATTCCTCATTTGTCTGTTCATGAATTCTTAGTGTATTTATTTTCAGGGTAGTTTCACAAACTTCCAGCAAGGTGGCAGAAATGTTTCTTGCCTGATCTGCATTCCAGTTTGTTGAAACTGTATTCTAGTGTGTCACTCCTGAAAGAAATGTACCCTTGGTTGTTTTCTCTCTAGTGAAGGATTTTTAGAGTGGAATGCTAAAAGAAAGTAGGAATGTTAAATATTTAATTACATGTTTAATAAAAGTTCCTGGAAACTGCTGTTTCATTTTGCTTGCTAGTTTTATAATTTTTAAAAACAATTTCATACAAAGTTTCTAGAAAATTTGTTTCCTTAAATGTTTGTGTTTTACAGTTTCTAAGGCCAAATTCAAAATGAATGCATATACACACATAAATGACTTCACACAAAATGCTCCTCCAAGTTCTTAATTCAAATATATTGTCTATGAGAGCATGAGTCAATACTAATTATGTATTTCAAATCTCCATAATTGTAAGGAATAAAAGGAGCAGTCAAATTGAAAAACTGATGAACATTGCTGTGAGTTGTTCAGATTATCTGAACTTTGTTTTGGTGTGCGTGACACCCGATGCTCCAAATGTCTCATTGATTCTGGTCCTTTTTCAGAGTATTTAAGTTATTGAAAGAAAATCTGCAAGTTAATCATATTTCCACACAAAAATACATTTTCTGTGTTTGAGCAAGTAGCAAAGTAATTTGGCATTTTCAATAAAAGAGAAACTGACCAATGAAAATATAAGTTAGCTGGTAGGGAGATGGAGAGATGGAACACTTGACGGCTGGCAGAAGGGAACAAGCAATGACAAGCATGGAAAGACTGTGCCCCAGTTCCACTGTTTCCTACCTGAGACATTGAGAAGGACTTTGTCTTTTTGTTTGTTAACTTTTATAAAAACCCTCTCTGCAACACCTTAGCTACATTATCTGTTGTGAAGATTGCCTGGGAAAATCCATGCTTGATGAGACAGGAAGCTAGCATACGGGGGAGGGGGATCAACATTTGTATCACTTTTTCTTGTGTAATTACTTACTCTAATAAACTATCCACACTGTTGTTGTTCAAGCATTTGATATATTAATAGAATTAAATCCAGTTACTGTTTTACTGTAGGTCCAGTCCTCCCAAGAAGGTAAGATACCATTGGCTTTTTAATTTCCAATTTCAAACTACTTCTTCTCTTGGCTTTATTTTAATGAGATACACAAAATGAAAACTACAGATGTCAGAATAGGATAATAGCCTTGTTTATAAATACAATTCTCCTCAAAAAAGTATATAACCAGAAAAATAGTACTTTTGAAAGTACTGACAACTGAAGGACCCACAAGAATGGAGACACATATAAAGAAGACCATGAAGAGTGATCAGGAAGAATGTCAAGAGAAGGGGACATGAAAGCTGATCCTAGAGTTGATAGCATACTCCTCAATGGCAAAGGGGTGTACAGGAATCCTAGCTAGGACCATCCTGTGCAGAAGGGTCAAGGTTTTATATGTCTAAACTTAGTTAAGACCTTCTTCACTGTTGGCAATGTCTGAGGGCAACATGCAGGATCTGCAGCAGCAGTTTGTGGCTTATAGAGTCAGGCAGGAGTCAGGTTCTGAAAGCAATGGGGCTCATGGTGAAAATCACAGCTTTCTTCTAGAGAAATGCAATTGATGAATAAGAAGGACACCAGGGATAATCAAGGAGCTGCCACCATGTTTGTTCAAAGGTCCTTGAACAAACTCTTTGTCTCATAGACAAAAGAATCTTTAAGAAGGAACCCAGGGGATGATAGATGGCCCATCAGTTAAGAGTGCATACTTCTTTTGCAGAAGACCCAACTTTGAATCTAAACTTCTCACAGCTTCCTATGACTCAAACTCTAGAGAATACTAAGCCTTTAACTTCCACAGGCACCTACACTCAAACACACATATGCACACAGACTGAGAGACATATACATGCACATACCTTAAAACTAAAATAAATCTTAAAAGATATTGTTCCATAAGGGAACGTTGAAGGGTCTATTTATTGGGTTAGACAAAAACACCACAGTGGGTAAGTTCGAGAAGCTAAATACCTATGCAACTTCTTGGTATCAAAAGTAGAAAGAGGAGAAAGAAGATTGGTTATGTTTTCTGAGGTACATATGGAGAAATCAGGCCACCTCAGGAATAGAGCCCTGCAAGAAGCTTTATGGATTGAAAAAGTTTGGGGAGTATAAACACATATCTACTTAAGGGAATAGTTGTTATTTCCAGCCCCTTATCCTTTCGTTGAAGGCATATGTCTTTGAATGTTCTGGCTTTAGAACATTACAATGTCATTTTCTCTTTAGGGCAAGAGGTCTCAGTTTGGTCTGTGCAAGGGAATCACCTGCTATCTGTCTCAAAGTCTGTTATCATCACTGACCAGTCCATCTGTATAGAGTGTTATTGATTGTTGATCATGCCATTTGTTTGGGATGATGTTAGCATCTCAAGAAGGCTTTAATAGAGGAGATATGCACGTACCCCTAGGAAAGGATGTGGCATACCACTTATTCTCTAGGAACCTGACATGTTGATATTTTGGAACCTCAGGTGGTTCCTGGGAAGATCGACCAGCAAACGGTTGCTTTGCACTAACTTTCATATTAACCATCATCCAGTTTTAGAAGACTGGTAGACATTGAGTTAAAAATTGGATTCTGTCACAGGGTTAAATGTGAACAAGAAAAGTTTTGAGTATAGGACTAGAATCCTGACAAAATGCAAAGAAGAGACTAGAAACAGTAACAGGCAACAGATGCAGGAAAAAGCTAGAACAGGATTGGAAAGATTCCCATGAATGACTTGGCATGAGGCATGGCAGGGTTTATCATTTTGAACATTACTGTCAATCACTGCAGGAGAAGTAGGGGTGAGTTTTGACTCTGTGACTTGATTGAGGTGTATGTGTAGAAACTGGGTGACTGAGCCCTTTAGCAGTTAATGTTCAGTATGTTTTCCCATAAGCTCCTAAGATGTAGGGAGGAGGATGGGACCAAAGATTTAGCTGTAAGTTATCCCAGAAAAAAAATGCTTTATCCCAAAGCCATACAGAAGTTTGTTGTCCAAAGCCATATATTCATGGTATTAACAGGGTGAAAACCTGGTTCTGGGGAGGTAGTTTAGTTTATAAGGTACTTATCAAGCAAACATGCATACCTTAGTTCAGTCTTCAACATTTATATAAAATCAGTGCTGTACACATACAACCTTATTGTTGGGAAACTGGAGGCAGGTGAACCCCCAGACTAATTGGCCAGACACTACACTAATTGGTAAGCACTCAAGGACAATGATAGAAATTGTACCAAAAAATACAACTTGGACAGATGCTGAGAGAAATGTCACTCAAGGTTGACTTTCAGTCAACATGGATATGTGTATATGGACTCACACATGTGTACATACATGCATACAGGAACACACATAAAAAGGATGAAAACATAGACTGATGATGTTATTGAGAAACAGAGCCTCTGGGAAGAGATAAAAGTCACATATCATTCATATGGTCCCATAGTGGAATCTTACAGCTTCATAAGAAGAGGAGTAACATCAGATTCACAGATGGACACATGCTCCTAGTCTCCTGCCACATGATATTCTGAGATATACAGGGTTACTTCAGGACTGCTACCAAATGCCATTGCCAGATGTGGACTAGATGTTCTCTTGTAGAAATATAAGCCTAAGTAGGTATATTAGCCATATAAAGCACATTGCTTTATTGTTAGAGTAATGCGAACCTGACTGTGTAAATGGAGGAAAGGGAAGAATTGAATATGCTGATCATAAAGAGAACTAGGCCAGCCATGGACGTAGTCACCAAAGGAAGCAATGCCCAAACAAGCTACTTAAGAGGCTCTGGGAAAAAGAAGTAGGCAGAAAAGCTTGTTTTTATAGGAAAGCCAAAATGTGTCATTTGTGATGGGAGTTGGTATTAACTTGAGGCAGATAATTTCACAAGGAGGGCAGTGACTAAAATCCAAATTGTCACTTTAAATAAGTGAATGGAGGAGACAAAGAATTTTGTTAACAAGGATGGCACGAGCCCAGGACTAGCCGAGACTATCTGGCTGACAGCAGCACTCTGGTAAACGTTAGCTCACTTGCCTTATTGGGTACCATGCAACAAATTCCCACCCAGAGCATAGAACGGCTCTAATGTTTGTTAGCGAGAAGGGTCAGAGAATAGTGGTAAAGTTCTGACATCGAATGGCAATCAGATGTTTGGGTCTCTGGTTTCTTGGCTCAGAGCTGTCAACTTGAGAGTGTTTGATGGGAACATTTAGGTTTTCAGCTGCAATCCCAGTTGAAATGTTCACATCTAAAAGAAGTTTGTCTTTCCAACTTTCTGAACTGTTCCCTTGGACTAGAAGGGTAAAATGCATTATCTCTTGCTATTTCATTTTTATTAAAACTGTTTGAACTTGGAAATGAGGCCTGATGGTCCCATTTTCAGAAGGCTGAAGGTCACTGGGTGTTTCTGTTCAAAAAGAGAAAACACAGTCTAACCCCTGTGGCACCATAATCGAAAGAAATAGTGTGGTGATTACAGCCCTGCACTGAGCTGGCGGCAGCTACAAATACTGGGACCGAGTTTGATAGGGTCTTGTAATACCTTGCAACACAGTATCATTCCTCACAGTTCCAAGGTCAATGTCTCTTTCTCAAATACCATTTCGGACCTGTAATTGTTCATCTCCATGCCAGCAATTACTGGGATTGATCAGCCCGTAATTAATGCCAGACTATTACACTTTTTAATTTGTAGATTATGCAGCTGCGAGCGTTCTCACATTTTTAATTTGTATATTATACAGCCACAAATGTTTACAATGCCCTTTTTAATCTCCTTACACTACCCCTGCCATTATTCACTATAGATTAATGATCCCCCGGATGCAGGGGTTTATTTCATTTACCACACTTACCAGGAGAGCAGTTAACATTAGTGGGCTCTGTTACTTAATGTCTTCCTCCAGCTGCTGTTGAACACAGTTTACCCTTTAAAATAGTGCCAGCCAGTTATTTTTTTCCCTACTTTTTTAGCTCTCTTGTCACCAACAATATGACTCTGTGGTAATATTATACTTTATTTCCAAATTTATTTCGACCGGTTCTATCAGAGATACTTCAATGATTCAGTTTAAATATCACAAATGACCTGGGTGCCCCTCCCTTTGCACCTCATCTGTCTCAGAGCCTATCTGGGGGTGAGGGTGCGGCACTAAACTTCCGTATTTCCCATGCCTGGTTTTAACTCCTAACAGCAAGTTAGAGAAATTATGAATGGCATTTGAAGTAGTGGTAAACTCCCTTTTCATCGGCTAAGACTGGAGGCTCTCAGTGTTGACTGGTAGTATGTCTTTATTCGCGGGTGCTTTAAGTTGAAGGAGCAGCTGCTGGTCAGTCATTGTGGAACAAACATTTCCCACATATATAGTTATCCTCCTGGATATTGGAAGGAGACAAGATTGCCGGGCAAAAATAGGGAACTTGGGGGTGGGGTGGGATGGGGGTAAGGGGAGATGGGGAGAGAAAAGTGAGAAGGGGAGGATGGGGAGACCTTGGGGGAATGGGATGGTTGGGATAAAGGAAGGGTAGATATGGGAACAGGGAAGTATATATCTTAATTAAGGGAGCCATTTTAGGGTTGGCAAGAGACTTGACTCTAGAGGGGTGCCCAGGTGTCCAGGGAGATGTCCCCAGCTAGTTCCTTGGGCAGCTGAGGAGAGGGAGCCTGTAATGGCCCGATCCTATAGCCATACTTATGAATATCTTGCATATCACCATAGAACCTTCATCTAGCGATGGATGGAGATAGAGACAGAGACCCACATTGGAGCACTGAACTGAGCTCCCAAGGTCCAAACGAGGAGCAGAAGGAGGGAGAACATGAACAAGGAAGTCAGGACCACGAGGGGTGCACCCACCCACTGAGACAGTGGGGCTGATCTAATGGGAGCTCACCAAGGCCAGCTGGACTGGGACTGAATAAGCATGGGATAAAACCGGACTCTCTGAACATGGTGGACAATGAGGGCTGATGAGAAGCCAAGGACGATGGCACTGGGTTTTGATCCTACTGCATGAACTGGCTTTATGGGAGCCTAGCCTGTTTGGATGCTCACCTTCCTAGACCTGGATGGAGAGGGGAGGATCTTGGACTTCCTACAGGGCAGGGAACCCTGACTGCTCTATGGACTGAAGAGGGAGGGGGGAGGGGGAGGGAAATGGGAGGCTGGGAGGAGGCGGAAATTTTTAATAAAAAAATAAAGAAAAAAGTATTGATTACATTGTTTCCCCTTTCCATGCACCCCCTTGAATTCATGACCTCTATTTTAATTGATAAATAAATAAATGTGTGTGTGAAAAAAAAAAGAGGAGAATTCTAAACTGTGTGTACGCACTCATTGGTGTGTACGTGTGTGTGTGTGTGTATGTGTGTGTGTGTGTGTGTGTGTCAGAAGTAAACCTGTCCTTTCCTTTACCCGGCACATCTTTTTCATGATTCCCAAGGAGGCTGGCCATCAAGCATCAGAGTTTCTAAGTGTCCCTACCTTTAGAACCATGGGACTATGAGTTTCCGCCACCACAAAAGCTTCTTTGTCATAAGTCCTCGGAATTAAACTCAGGTCCCCAAACTGATATTGAAGGCACCTAACTAACTGAGCTTCCTTTCTAGTTCTGTTTCTGTCTCCTTGGTAAGGCACTGGGGACAACTTCAGTGCAACACAACCGCACAGCTGTAAGTCAGGGGGATGCACAGCATCCACATCTCAGAATTCTGTGCAGCAGATCGCGTGTGAAAGAACATTAGTAACTAGTCAGGCTGAACAGGAGTAAAAGAGACACACTCTATAATCAAAGTACTTATTCTCCTCTGTGTAGTCAAGAGAAAATAAATGTGCAAAATCAACAATAACCTATGTACAACTAAATACAGGAATCAAATGACTACGGGTCCAGTGAGACGGAGGTTTGAGGTGTGTGGCAACTGTACATGGCTTTCAATGTGATCAAAGACTTGGTGAGCATGGTGAAAGGGAATTCAAGAGGAGAAACCAGAGCTGGGCTTCCAAAGAAGGGGACAACAAGGTTGCAGGCAGAGGGAAGCTGCCTGAGCGATACAAAAGAAAGGGCAGTTGCTTGACCCATTTTACAGTATGCTCAAGGGGCAATAAGAGAAGAACATGTCTCCAAGGTCATTCTAAAAGCTGTAAGGACATAACATATAAAGTAATATTCCTAATGAGGCAAGGAATCCACTCTGGCTAGTAGTCTTTTTAGGTTTTTTTTTTGGGGGGGAGGGGGCTTTTGGCTTTTGGTTCTGTTTTGATGTTGTTTTTGATGATGGCTGGTTTTATTATAGGAGTACTAAAATCAAAATAAATATTAAGAGGAGGAAAATGCAGACCCAATACTGGATCATTGTGAAGGTACGTGAACTAAGTCAGGTGAGCCCATAGACAATGTTCCCTCCTGTTAGGTGCAGTTCCGTGTTCTTGCTTTGCATGTCCTGTCCTCACCTTAACAGCTTTTTCTCATTTTTCTATCATCTGTCAGATGGTTGAAATCACAGTAGACACACAATAAATAAGATTGAGTCAAACAGGTTTGCAGCACTATCTGCATTAATAAATTGTTACATAGTGTTGTTTTTCATATGTTCAGATATCAGTAAAGGTAACAGCCTAAAAATAGTGAAATGGCTGGAAGGAATTTGAAAAAAGAGCATGATGTTTAAGGTTGGTAATTAGGGTTCATAGAATGGATCTTGAGAACTGATACATTTCAAATGACATCTAAATTTTTTTTTTATCTAAATCTAGTAGTAAAACCACCCTGGGTAACAGTATATCTCACTTAAACTTCAGAACAATAGAACATTTTTTTTCTATTGACTTATAGTTATATTTAAATTAGCCACTTGTTATTCACTTTTTCAATTCAACATGATTCAGGAATTATTCAGAATTAAATAAGAGGCTTTAAAATTCAAGAAAAACAATAGGCAATCTAACTCTTCTGAGAAGTAGCTATTGTAGGTGAGACCTCAGAAGACACCAAAGACTCAAAGTCACAAGACAAAATAGACAAGAAATTAGGGTAAATATGAATGATAATGTTGTTAAGAAGGGCAAATGCAAGTTCAAATAGAAAAAGTATTCCAGGTAGATTGTAGGACACAAAATGATTGAGAAACATAAAGTTTAACTCAGCACATTCAGGTCCTATTGTTATATACTAGACACATTCATACTGGTAACCTGAGCACAGGCTTCTGGAACCCATTGAGTCTGCTTATCTGAGAAGGGCTTCAGAGATACTAACAAATGACTGGAATGTTCCTGACTTCTCCTGTTACTGGTCTTCCGGGAGCATGGTGTGAAATTAATCCCATTTGGGTTAGGAATAGAGAATGATTCTCTGGCAGTGGAAAGCCCAGGCAAGGAGTAGCTTTGGGGAGGGTGTGGGAAGGACCTGGAGGGTAAGAAATGTTGTCTGAGTCTTTAGTAATCACACACCCAGCACGATGTCCCACATTCACCACAATTGTATCTTTTGCTTGTAGGTAACCTGAAGGAAGTAGTTCCCGACTGGATCAATATTCCATCGCAAGTGGGATTTTCCGAAGTCATTCAAGAATGGTCAAAATCTTGAGTACGTTGTTGTATCTTTCTGTATTTATGAAAAAATGAAAAGAATAATGGTAGGAAAACGAGTTTGTATTTCCTTGATGTAAAGTCTATTTAATTTTTAAGATTGTCTTTCATCCTAAGATGATATTATTCATCTGTGTTTTCATTATTAGCATATTCATTTCATTAAAAATTACTAGAGTGTCAATAATTTTAGAAGTGTTTTCAAATTAAATAGCACTCTGTCTTTCTGTTTTAAAATTTTTCACATATACAAAAGCTGCACTTCAAGAGACAAAGGAAATAGAGTGGTTCTTCTTTTAATTTAGTTTCTAAATAGAGACATAAAACAAAATTGATGGATAAGGAAGGTTTTATTCCTTGATATCTAACTTTCCCCTCACCTAAGTACTGTAAAAATAGAAGACAAATATCTAGAAATGAGAGAGAACATTCTAGATAGAATTAGCCTAAAAAGAAAACTGGAAAAGGGGGGCTTTTCATATTTAGAACTCAGGTGTTCCTATTTTTTTTTTTACTTATTTATTTATTTTTATTCTTTTTTAATTAAAATTTCCACCTGCTCCCCATTTCCCATTTCCCTCCCCTCCTCCCAAATATTGCCCTCCCCCCACTTCCCTCCCCCTATCCCCACTCCTCTTCTCCTCCCCCCACTCCATTCCCCCTCCCTCTCGATACTGAAGAGCAGTCCAAATTCCCTGCCCTGCGGGAAGACCAAGGTCCTTCTATCTACGTCCAGAAAGGTGAGCGTCCAAACAGGCTAAGCTCCCACAAAGCCAGTTCATGTATTAGGATCGAAACCTAGTGCCATTGTCCTTGGCTTCTCATCAGTCTTCATTGACCGCCATGCTCAGAGAGTCCGGAATCAACCCATGCTTATTCAGTCCCAGACCAGCTGGCCTTGGTGGGCTCCCAATAAATCAGTTCCACTGTCACAGTGGGTGGGTGCATCCCTCGTGGTCCCGATTTTTTGCTCATGTTCTCCCTCCTTCTGCTCCTCATTTGGACCTTAAGAGCTCAGACCGTTGCTCCAAATTGAGACTCTGTCTCTACCTCGATCCATCGCCAGATGAAGGTTCTAAGGTGATATGCAAGATATTCATCAGTATAGGATAGGGTCATTTCAGGTTCCCTCTCCTTAGTTGCCCAAGGTACCAGCTGGGGACATATTCCTGGACACCTGCGAACCCCTCAAGAGTCAAGTCTCTTGCCAACCCTAAGATGGCTTCCTATTTTGTTCTAACAACCTCCTTTCCTTGGAGAAAGAAAGGAGAGCAAAAAGGGAAGTCAAATCATGCTAAGTGGAGGAGAAATGCCCAAATGTCAGGATTCTGAACTTGTTAGGATTAGAAAGGAATTATTGTGGTTCAGGGGTGTCAGCCAGTCAAAGGAAGTCTGCCAGTCTGCAGAGAGGTGTCCGCTACTAAAAAGATAATTGCACAGGCCAGCTACTTCTGCTTTGAGCCCTGACTGAAAAGGAAATCTTACACCTTTTCAACTTCAACATGAACTGAAGTCATAGTCACTGTGTGACTAACAACACAGGAAAGGGCCAGTAGGATTAGTGTAAGGTTGATATGGTCATCACAGCACTACTGAAAACAACATCTGTGAGGATTCAGAATTACAGCATGTTAGTGGTGCCCCCAGTAAAATTAAAAACGTTAACATCCTCCTGAATATTAACCTTCATCAGGCGATGAAAGAAGACAGAGACAGAGACCAACATTGGAGCACTGGACTGAAGTCTCACGATCCAAAGGAGGAGCAGAAGGAGAGTGAGCACGAGCAAGGAACTCAGGACCGCGAGGGGTGCACCCACACACTGAGACAATGGGGATGTTCTATCGGGAACTCACCAAGGCCAGCTGGCCGGGGACTGAAAAAGCATGGGACAAAACCGGTCTCGCTGAACATAACGGACAATGAGGACTACTGAGAACTGAAGAACAATGACAATGGGTTCTTGATCCTATTGCACGTAATGGCTTTGTGGGAGCCCAGGTAGTTTGGATGCTCACCTTAATAGACCTGGATGGAGGTGGGTGGTCCTTGGACCTCCCACAGGGCAGAGAAACCTGCTTGCTCTTTGGGCTGAGGAGGGAGGAAGACTTGATTGGGGGAGGGGGAGGGAATGGGAGGTGGTGGCGGGGAAGAGGCAGAAATCTTTAATAATTAAATAAATTAATTAATAAAAAAAGAAAAAAAACGTTATGTCCTCTTACTAACAGTGCTATAACTCATCTTATCTGCTATCCCTTATTTAAATCAAGTTCTTTTGAGTTTATGACTGCCTAGTTATTTTTCGATTGTTGTGCAGAGGGACCACAACCAAGGCATGTTATAAAAAGAAAGCTTTTAATTGGGACGTTCCTTGCAGTTTCAGAGGGTGAGTGCATGATATGGTTGGGAGCATGGCAGCATGGAGACAGACCTGCCTGATGCTGAAGCTTGAGCAGTAGGTGAGAGTTTATATTTGATCCACAAGCAAGATGCAGAGAGAGCTGATGGGGATGGTGTGGGCTTTTGAGAACTCCAAGCTTTGGCACAGTTAGCACCTCTTCCAATAAAAGGATACCTCCTCCAATAAAGCTACACCTCCTGCCACAGTCTAATCATTTCACCAACTGGGAAACAAACATTGACATATATATTATTTCATGGAAGCCATTCTCATTCAAATCACCACAACATTTTTTAAGGCATTAAGAAAACTAGCCACAGTAGAGGATAAATATTGACTTCTGTCAGTCTTTAATGAAAGACACCAAGTCACCATTTGACTCTGAAATCAGTTCATAGAGAAATGTGTTTACCTATACAAATTTTATCTTCTCTTACAATGTGTGAAGTTTCCACAATGATTCATATCAAGACCATGATATTTGGGACATCCCTGAACCCCCAAATTGGTTCCTTCTCACCATCTTCCATTACATCTGTCTTTTCCAACTGAGATCAGGGAACAAATAAAATATAGCCTGCTACTGCAAGGAGGGATTACTGCTCTATATTATCACTCACAGCTCATTAACCTCGAAACCCTGCTAACTAAGAAAATCCCCTCTAATGAGGTTTCCCTTGACTGCACCGAAGAACAAAAGGTCTGAAAGTTTTCCCTATTACCAATGTTCATCAAATTATTGCACTGTAATTAAAATGTAACATTGTGGCCAAAAAAGTAAAGCAGAATAAAATACTTTATATTCAGTTTAAACTCTAAAAAGACCCCTTGGGGAATTCTGCTTTGTTTGGTTGCAGTGAAGCCACCGAGACCCATTCAGTTTGGGAAGATTACATTCTTCATTCCACTGCTTTGTTTCTGGTACCAATCAGGAAAGAGAGGTGGAGTTAGGTGCTATAAAAAGAAATAAATGTGCAATATTTACTTTTCCAAAAAATCTGCCTTCTCACTTCAACAATAAAATCCCCTTCTTCTGGTACTGTTACACCCTATAAAATGTTCCATCACTTCTCCTTGGTTGAAAGTAACCACTCTAATAAGAACTGCGGTTAGTAGTGTGAAGGGTCCTGGCTTATTTCTATTCAGAACCCCAGAGTCAGGGTTATTTGTATGGTGCTATCACAGAAATGTTAAAGAGATGAGTTACTTGTAAAACAAACAGAAGAAGCAACAGCCCCTAGAGAAATTTATAATTTGGTGAAGGAGTTACAATTAAGTATGCTTACCTCTGAGCTTTGAGTTTTTAAATGCCCAAAATGCAAATAATAATTACCTCTTTTAGCTTTCTTGGAAGCTTGATTTATGTGTGGAGCGTGTCCTCAGAGGAGCCGAGTAAGAAGGTAGGGACTTGTAGATTTCAAAGTGAAGGCTGAGAAGGGAATCTAACTGCTGCTTCCATATGATGAGGGTATCCACTGGAGGCAGAGCAACCTTGACCACAGAATCCTGGAAGACTAATTAAGAAGTCTAACATTTCTAGAAATTCAAATGATTTATGTCTAAGACATTAAAGATAAGTCTAATTCCACAAAGAAAGATTAAGCACACGACACTCAGTAGGCTAAATACCAGTACAATTCGAAAGGCATAAAGATTCTGAACTTGAAGAACACTTCCATGATATGGTTCCATTGGTGCTAAAATATTTAGGCATACCTTCTCTCTTCAGGGACTTTACATCAAGAAGAAAAAAAAATCATGGACTGTTCCATAGTATAGCAGCAAAGTACAAGGTTGTAAGCTACACTGCATTTATTTATAGTGGTGCCTCTCACATCCTACTTGAAACAGCAAAAATGTCTGTTGACAGAGAATGCTAAAACATCTTCACTGTGTACCCAGCATAGGAAGACGGAACAGATCAAATGAAGGGTGAACATGCAAAGTTATGATAGTGGATACTGGCTTCATTCTCCAGGGCACTCAGCTTCCACACCCTACAATGCCTACAAACTTTATCTGAAGACCTGGGCTCGGATTCCAGAGCATTGCATGTTACCAGACACAGTGCTTTTATGGTCTATGTACAATTCCCTGCTCTTGTAAAAGCACAACAGTCTCCTTAAAGAAAAAGAAAGTTTTAAGTATTTTCCCATGTAGTTCCTCAACAAGTAAGTACCAAATTAGTATAACAATGGGTGTTATTTGTTAGACTTCCTTATTTTTAAAATAGTTATTGAAATTGATGGTTTTAATTTCATAAAATTGCTCAAATCAGCTTGACGATGAACTAAAAACAATTTTCAGCAGACTCTGAAATGTTCCTTAAACATACTCCTAAAAATTTGTATTGGGAAATGGTATTCTCAGCATTAATAATTTTCAAATCAAAGTATAAATCAAGGTGGAAAAATTCTCAAGAAGTTCTAAGTCCTACAGTTTCAAATATTCAGCAAAGGCTGAAATCTTCATGTAAAAACAAGTACTTTCATCTTATTAGAATGCAAATTTGCTCTCAATTCCAATAAATGGTAAATTTTTACGAATACAAAGATATTTCAAAACAATTTTTCATGAATCATCATTAATGTTATTACAAACAAAAGAATTTATTTTTCCTAAAACAGAATCTTTAAATGAGAACACAAAAGACTTTATCATTAAGAATAACAAAATCATAAACATTATTATTTTCCACAAATATCAATGTTTCTGGAAAAAAACATTGCAAAAAAGATTGACAATTTCCCTATACCATGAATTAAAAGCATTTCTGAACCCTTTTCTCTTGCTCAATATAAAACCAGAGATTTTGCAGCTCTCTTCTGTGTGATGGAGTTCATTCTTCATCTTTTTATCGGATTGACAAATACATTAGTCCTTAAATCTTTGTCTGGGTCTGGGTTATCTCACTCAGGATGGTTTTTCCTAGTTCTATCCATTTGCATGCAAATTTCAAGATGTCATTGTTTTTTACTGCTGAGTAGTACTTCAATGTGTACTCACTCATAACTGGATACTAGCTGTAAAGCTAGTATTCTTCTCTAATACAATACTTCTTGATCACAGTTTCCTATCCTGCTCGCCTCCCAGCTCTCTCCCACCTCCTCTCTCCCCGACAGACATTAGTAGGCCTCCAAGAGACTAGTGAAACAGGACAAGCTAGATGCATCAAGACAAGGCAAAAACCATCATATCGAGGTTTGACAAGGAAATCCAAAAGAAGGAAGAATCCCATGAACAGACAAAATGTAGAAGATATATGGACTTGCACAGTTAGGAGTATCACAAAACATCAAGCTATCAGGTATTACATACAGAGGATCTGTTGCAGATCCATGCAGTTACTGTGCTTGACACTTTAGTCTTTGTGATCCCTGCTTTGTTGATTTGGCGGGCCATGTTCTTCAGGTGTCCTCCATCCCCTCTGAGTTCTTGATCCAAAGAAACTTGCTTAACTGATAGACATTAATTTTATAAAAATCTCAAATTGCACTAAGCAATCCCCCTTTTTGGTAGTTACTTTATTAAAAGTGTAGCAATTGATTATATATGTCATATATATATATATACATATACTCAGACACACACACACAATCATGGGTTTAGTCTGGAAACCATATTTGACCTGATTCTGTTATTGTCCACTGGCATGAAAGAAAATCTTCTCCCTAGTCGGTCAATCAAGTCCCCACTTGGACATCTTCCTCAGATAGAGGACAATGGCATCCTATAATAAGTGAGATAATTTGTGTAGCTAGAAATGAAATTATATACGACAGTATATAATTATATATTAGAGGAACAAGGGACACATTAGTTGCCTCACTTCTCAACTTCCAAAGACCATTTCCAATGAAGCTCACTTTGGAGGTAGGAAATATTCTAGTTTTCAGAAGACAGAAAATAATCATTGTAGGATATGAGGAGCTGGTACTGATAAAAAGCCTGTAGGTGTGGCTCTGTTGCTACCTGGGATTATCCATTCCCTGACAACAAACTCGGTAGCCCTCTTTACCTTGATCTAGTTTCAGAAAACAAGATTTCCCATTTGGTTTTCAAAATACACTTGATGTTTCAAATGGTGTCATGCCCCCAGCTGGATGCTTTATAGAATGAACATACTGCTGAGAGCACTCTGCTTAGACTTATCTTAGGAGTACTCATCATGTCTGCCTTTGTTTAGATTCCTATGACTTTTATCATGTTGGTCTATACTACTTGCCTTGTATCATGAGTCTTAAAATGACAATAATACAATAGTCCTGTTTAACCTGGATTGGTAATTCAACTAACATTTGAGCTATGCTTTGATTTTTTTCATGGCAGTTGGGTATGCCAAGTGTTCAGCAATGAGTAAGTGCTCTAGGCATTGCCACCTCCTAGCATCCTGTGTGCTATTGTCCAGACATTAACACTGACAGAAACAGACACAGAAGAATACATAGAGATGCTTCTTGGTGGCAGTTTCTTTATTTTCTTTATCTTCTAATGAGAACTAACTAGAAAAATTATTGTACTTCTTTTCCAAGGCTATGCTAAATTTGCTGTTTTTTCGCCATCAGTCTTAATATCAGAGCCTTGATAAAATAGTGGCAATGAAGTTATTTTGTACTGGGCTACTGAGTACAGTGGAGTGACCTGTAGATTGCATGAAGAACTGAAAAATGGACCTTCCCCATCCGTAAAGAATTCTTGAGTTATGAAGCATCTCACAGGCTCTGTCAACACTGCAGGACTTCTGAGTCTGCCTTTCCTTTGTTCTACAAATTGGACAGAGTTTATAGAAGGTAACAGATTTATTTTCTCTTGGAACATTCTACCCAGTCTAAATATATTTCTGGATTATAGTGGGTCAAGAACCAAACGAAATTTTCTGGATAAACTGAGGTTAAAGACAGAAAGGAAATCAATAGCATCTGAAAACATGACTTTGTTCAAGCAATATATAAACATACATAACACCAAAAGATATGAGACATGAAAACAAAGAAATATAGACGCACATATGTTGCAGCACAGGAAATATTCTCAGCTCTACAGTATTTTCTCAGCTATATTGTGATCATGCTCAAGTATATAAGATAGACAGCGAAAGTTGATGAAGAAAGTTGACGAAGCTTTATTGGAAGGTACGGAAATGTAAAAGAAATATGCCTTTTTAGACTACATTGTAAATGTAGCTGCTGTCAAATCTGTGAGGGCTGGAGGAAATTGAAAGAATTATCCTGTCATCTTTTAGGGAATAAATATGGGCAAATTAAGAAAAGCAATTAAGATACAGAAACTGCATACTCGATGTTTCTAAAGCAAGAGATACAGATAAAATGCTGGGAGAAGAGACAGAAAGAACTCTTAGCTTGCAGCAAAAAAAAAAAAAAAAAAAAAACATATGAAGTCCTCTAGCCTTTGCAGTAACTAATAGGATGTAAAAGCACACACGTACAAACACACACACACACACACACACACACACACAAAGCAACCAAAATCTATCACAGAAAATGAATGTAGACCTTCACTGTAGGAAGATTGGAAATCTTTCCTCATAGTTGATGAGAACAGAGGAAGAAAAAGATGGAAAACTATGGTATATCAAGGCTACATTTTTAGCCAAAGCCTTGGAACTGTAAAACTTGAATTTTTCCAAATTTCCAATGTTCTCATTGAAGAGTTTCTTCAAGGATAAGCCAAGTTTACTTTGGGGAGGGGCAATAAAAAGGTTTAAAACAATTAAGTGGATGATTGTCTCTTACTGATAAAAAGATTAACAAATACATAATCAAATTCACTGCTGTTAAAGAAGGTTTGTGTTTGATCATAGATACTTCATCAGTTCTGTGAAAACATGTCTATTAACCTACCACAGAGACAGATTAAAGACAGATCTGTTTCTTATTTCTTTGCTTTTTGAAAAACACAGTCTTGGTCTCTGTCTTATGGTTTCTCTTGCTGCAAAGAAACACCATGACCACATCAACTCTTATAAAGGAAAATGTGTATTTGGGACTGGCTTACAGCTTCAGAGGTTTAGCCCATTATTGTCAAGGTGGACAACATGATGGCATACTGGCAGACATGTTTCTTGAGAGGTAGCTGAGAATCTACATCTGGATCAGCAGGCAGCAGGAGTAGACTGTCATATTGGGCATAGCTTGAGCATCTGAGACCTCAAAGCCTGACCCAATGACCACTCTCTCTAACAATGACATACCTACTCCAACAAGGCCATACTTCTTTTTTTTAAAAAAAATATTTATTTATTACATATACAATATTCTGTCTGTGTATATGCCTGCAAGCCAGAAGAGGGCACCAGACCCCATTACAGATGGTTGTGAGCTACCATGTGGTTGCTGGGAATTGAACTCAGGACCTTTGGAAGAGCAGGCAATGCTCTTAACCTCTGAGCCATCTCTCCAGCCCCAAGGCCATACTTCTTAATAGTGTCATTCTCTATGGGTTTATTGGGCCCATTTTCTTTCAAACAACCACAGTTACTTTTCTTCAATCCTGCCAGTATTCATGGCTGTGTGTCCATGAGGATATATCAAATGAATTTCAAAGCATGTTTCTTGGTTGATTCCCTAAGGAACATAAATTTATATTTTGGGTTTCTCTGACCACCTACCACTGGACTTCTGAGGTACAGAGTCATTATTTTTAAGTTTTGAGATGCCTGGACTCCAGGGAAAAGGCAGACCCCATTCAACTGTTTTTTCCAGTTCTTGTGTCCTGTGTCAAATCACAATGGTGAAGCCACTTGCTAACATCAAACAAAGCTTATTGCTAGCTAAATGTTGACAGAGAACAGGTTAGAAAATTATAGGATAAAATAAAATCAATATTTTCTGAATTTATCACTATTTTAGATTCCTTTATACTGGGCAGGAGACAGTCAGAATATATATGTTTCATAAATATGAATACTACTTTTTTGATAATCAAAAGTTTGTGGGAGACCAGAGGACAAAGTTCTCCCTAACAATGGAAACTAGAGAGTGGAGGGCCTTCTCTAACAATGGGAACTGAAAGAAAGAAGTTCTTCTTTGCCTATGCAAACCACTGGACAGAATGGTAACCAAAGTGAGTGAAACCTTTGTAAATGAGTGTTCTGCCTTCACTGGAGGTGATTCACCTGGTATCAGGTGAAGTTCCTAGTGACCATTATTGAACAAAACAGTAGATCACTGTTCATTGTTCTAGAGTCATTCATTTTTTCATACAACAAACTAATATGGACAGATTTATGATGAAGAGGAAAGAATGGATCTACTCTTAACCCTGCCTGGACTTAATGGCAAAAAAACCAAATAAACTATGGTTATAAAAATGAATAAGCATCCTCACTGACAATGAAAATCCACAGTTCACAAGGCTAAAGGATGAATGAACGTATTGGTCTCAGTGCAAGCTATGCACTAGCTTCTGTGAATGATGCTGGCAGGCTCCATGACATCCTCCATGCATAGAAATTGCAGGCTTAATGATGGCAACCATGAACATGAATTATACCAGAAATAAAAATCAGCAAGATTCTTTTAAAATTTCCTAAGGCTCATTGAAGATAAAAGACATAACTTATGCAAGTAGAAAATGACCACATTACTTGTGTTACTTTATCCCTGAAAATCTGATTGTCTATAGATAAGACCATTAATATTTGATTCAATAAAAGTAAAAATGCCCCCAGATAGAGAACATATGGTCTTTATCAAAACAAAGAGAGAGAACAACAAACAAAATGCATATCCCATACTCAAATAAAAAAAATCTAAGCCTGATTTTCAGAAGAGAATGGTGTTGTAAGAAATTTTAGTATCAATTTGCATTAAGTGGTATGTAGAAAAAGTATCCTTTCCTTAAAGAAGACCATTTCCTTAGGTAGAAGATAAGAGATGCTATCTGAGAGAAACTGCAACTTTGTTCTTCAACATCCTGGATGCTTTCAAGTTCATGAAATACAGCAGTGTACAGGTCTACACTTTGGGTGATGATAAGGGACTATCAATACTTGAGAATTTAAAGAATAGGCATTGCAGAACATCTGCAATTGAGTTCTTGGGAGATGTTTTGACAAGTGCTGACAGCTTCAGCGGGCAGAATAAAACAAAACAAGCCACAATAGCAACCACTCTCATTATAGTGATAAGTCATTCTCATTGGCTTGATCATAGTGAATTTCAATGAAAATATCCTGACTTTGGGGTCAGGATTTTCCCATTTGGAAGAAATGCCCTATCTCCACAAAGCTCCTAAGTTAATTTTCTTAGAGAAGTGGGCATAATTTTACAACATAATCTGAATATTTGAAGTGATGAATGAGGAACATGGTTTTTTTTGATAGCAAAACATTTAAATTCACTAAAATACAGCAAAAACAGTAAATGTAAGTATGGAGGATGAACCAAGACAATGTGCATTTAGCCTTTTAGGGTTCTTTTGGAATAACACACTGCCAATATGTCCTCTCATCACAGCACCCCCACCTTTGTATTTTTAAAAACAGTTGAGGACAACAGGCATTCAGTTCAGTCCTAATGTAAGACTTAATTGCTGAGATAAAATGAATGAGGACTGGCTGGCTTTAGAGAAACATACAATGTGCTTCTTGGTTTAAATAAATAAACTTGGAAAAACTAGAGTTCTGTGGTGTATTTTTATAAAGGTAAAATATTAATAATAGGGATTAGAGAGGTTGAAATTTTTGAGATGTGAGAAAATTGAAGACATATGGAAATCTGTTTCTCCAAGAGATGTAGAAGAAACCCCACAATACTAGGATATCAGAAAGAATGGCAACTTCTCCACATAATGTATTCAAATGTAGAGTTGTATCCTGTGTGCAATGAGGTATAGGGTCTTGCTCAATATATTTTAAAATGTTCATCCTTGTAAAATTTGAAGCTATGGTTTAAAGCTCCAATAAAATATTGTTATTTTGAAAGTTAATTGTCTTCCGGGATAATCATGAGAGTGCTCCCAGGTGCTGTCACAATGTGGGGCTCATTATGGACTATCATCAATGTCAAAAGAATTGCATTGTCTCAAAGCTGATGTCAGATGTGTTACACGTCTTTAAAAAGAATAATGAAGTCAGTGTTAATTATATTAACCAAAGCCTACAAAGGTGGATGAACAAAAAGTCAAGCCATTACAAAGAAAAGTCAGACTTTGAATACTCAGAAATCAATACAGGATTTGAATATAGAATTGGTAGCTATGGGGTCTGTGCTCCCTGCTCGGTTAACTGGTGGCCATTTTACTTTCACTCAATTTGCCACAGAATCTCTCTCTCTCTCTCTCTCTCTCTCTCTCTCTCTCTCTCTCTCTCTCTCTCTCTCTCTCTCTCTCCCTCTCTCTATCCTTCCATCCCTTCCTTCCTTTCTTTCAATAAAAATATTTTGCTAATAGCAAACAAAATTCTCTGGAGGCAGACTGATCTCTGAGTTCAAGGCCAGTCTGATCTACAGAAAGAGAACCAGGACAGTGAAGACTATATAGAAAACCTTGCCCTGGGGAAAAGAAAAATAAATAATTTTTTTTATAAGACTTGTCATGCTCATACTGTCTCTTCACAGCAATAAAAACCCTAAGACATACTATATTGCTAAAGTCAAATCATAGAGGTTAAAAGAGAATGGTTCTCTCTCTGTGTCTCTCCCTCTCTCTGTCTCTCTCTTAGTTAGCTTATGAAATAATGGGTTTCTTTCAGTATCTTCACGCTGACTTTGCTTATACTGATTCCTTGTTCCCCATCACCCCAAACTCTTTGCCTGCCTTATCTACTCTATTCTTTTCCTCCACAATTACCCTTTCTACTTTATTAACTTGTGTGTTTCCTTCCTACGCTTACCCTCCTGACCATCCCTCCTGAAGCCTCTTTTCTCCTGTTCTATGGTCTTCTTTAGAGTTTCCTGTTATTTGTCTATATTTTTTCCTTCTCCAGTACACATGTTTAGCAGTCAGAAGCTAGGAATTGTGTATAAGAGAAGACATAGTAGCTGTTTTTCTTAAACTGATTTAGCCTTTTATTCTCTACATTCTTGTTTTTTTTTTCTTATGAAACTTCATTTCTGTTCATATTTCTCAATAGGTCTTGGGAGAATTCAATGGTGTAGCTCATATTTTTCAATGAGAGTTACATGTCAGGATGTTAACAATCTTTAATATAGTTAATTTCTTCCAGACCCACAAGAGGAGGCAAAGAGTCTTAGGTTCTCAAAGAAGCAGTGTACTGCCTGGTCTCCATCTTCTGTATTCTCAAGTAGAGCCTGAGCTTTGTTCCTAGAGAAGACTAATCTCAGAAAAGTCTACAGAGATTCAGTCTTTGTGGCTCAGAATAAGGTATACTAGTCCTCTGTTCTCCTTCTCTGGAGTGGCAATTGACATTATCTATTGGGTGATGTATTGCCCACGACTCTACCTGCATGAAATAGTCCCTGTTGGGAAGGAAAGTGTAAGCTAGGGGTGCTTTATCTCAGATATGACAGTGCTCTGAAGATTCCAAGAGGTAGGGGATTTTTGAATGGCTCAGCCTACAAAATAAAGGAATGTGAATCAAAATCAGAAAAGCTTTACCTACCAAGCAGAACCTTTTTTATTTTTGTTCTGCAAATGAAATAGAGAAAAACATTAATGTGGACTGGCAAGAAATATTAAAATATCTCTAAGAAATTAAAGGCTACCATCTGCTGCACATTGCCTAGGGAAAATTATATCATACAAAGACCATAGAATTGATGGTTGCTGCCAAAACAAAGGTACTGGGAAAATATACCTAGGCTAGAATCATCCAGAGCAACTCGTTTTTGAATATGTTTAAGAGGAAATCATTCTTCAATTTTCATGACAATGGAACACAAGAAGTCAAAAGGGAATAAATAGGAGAATTCCAGCATGGGCAGTAAATAAGTCTGGGATTCAAGTCAAAGATGCCATTACTATGAGAGATGTTCAAGTTCCAGAGTAGAGACATTTTGTGTCAGGACAGGAAACTCCCTTGCACATGAAAGCAGAGGCATTAGTACATTGCTAGACTGTGCTGTGTCAAAGAGAGCAAACCAGAAGAATCTCAGCACTATTCCCCACAGGAAGGGTGCTCTTCCTGTGAGCTTATATACGCTACTGTCCAGTCCCACACAGTTAGTATCTACTGTGAGATGGCACAGAATACTAGCCACAGGAGCATCAGAAAGTGAGAAATAGCCATACTTGTTATCACCAATAATCATGAATCATTACCTACAATGTTAATTTTTCATCTAGTCCCATTCTTTCCTTTCAGTATAAACTAGTCCAAAAACTTAGGGACCAATGTCTTGTTGTTTTCAAGGAAAAATGCTAACAAAAAGTTAGAAAAGTTTACAATCTTTGTTAACTTTTGAAAGAAGTTAGCCTAGGTTGGGTGTTAAGCAGTGGTGAGTGAGAGGCAGATCTTACCAGCTGGTGATAATTAAATGTGATCAATATTTCCAGCTCTTAATCATCAATTGGCAAGTTGAGAGCCACAGAAAATGCGGTAGTCATACTTCATTATTTTTCCATAAAATATACCTATCCATCCACCACATATGCACCATATATTTGCCAGCATATGATTGGTGGGACACCTATCTGAAAAACAATTAAAAACTTAAGGTAAATGTAAGATCATTGATGGCAGGAAATATCACACCAATAATTAAAAGGAATAGTCAATATATATTCTATTCAAGAAAGGTAAGCTAATTAACTAATAAATAAAATGAAAATATCCATCCACATCATGACTTTTAATATTCTGTATCATTGCTGTTTGTTCAATGTGAGAACCATAAAATAGAACGAATCTTCTGTTCTGGCATATTGGCAGCCTAACTCACGTATAGGTACAATAACAACAACAAAAAGAGAAATCAAGAATGAGTTTCTATGTGTTGTATGTTCCTTTTGGAGCTTTAAAAGCTTATGCAATGATGTTCATCTTAAAGGAGCTATAGTTCACACTCGCTGAACTCAGTGACTTTACCAGTGTCGAGGGTTTTCAGTTTCTTTGACTTTAAATTATGCCATCACATAGCTGGCATAGAACAGGGTTGCATTTCCATTGGATTTTTCTGCTTTTGCTGACAGGAACCAAATAGCATTTAGTAGCATCCAAATGTTTTCCTAGAAGGCAAGTTTTCCTATGACATTCTTTGTCTATTTTCTTTTCTTAGACCGAGTGAAGCAATGAACTCCCCCCGCCCTTCACTTTTCTCGTCCCGCACATGCTCGGTTTCACTAAGGTTCCGCACTGCTTGTCCACCAGATGTTCAGTGTTATCTTCCTGCTGAAGGTGGTGACAGAACCCAGGAGAATAAGATAACGGCAATCTGTCATCCAGTCATCATTGCAGACTTCCTTTGTTTCCATTATTTCCCACCTTATGTCACTGTTTTGAGTGTGCAGTTGCTTATTGCTTATTTCTGCTCAATTCTTCCATCATTATTTTTTACTTTTAATGACATTCATCTGTTGAGCATATTCTTCAGAGAAAATATACACTTTCTTTAATTGAAGAGAAAGATGAGAATACTTTCAGAAATCTAGAGGGGCACGGGGTTTGGATATCAACAGCAGTAAGCGTGATGGATGACCTGGTGTACATTTTAATACTGTCAGATTGTTGTCAAAGACTGTGATACAAAAGTTTATTACTAACAAAATACTTATAATTGTATTGAGAAAAGCTGAATATGGAGAATCCAGCCAGTAACTAGCAGTTTGGTTGAGAGAGAGCTAGGAAGTATGTATGATTAATCACAACTGCATTTTTCTTGTCTTTGGCACGTTTTTTCATATTCTAATATAATAAGTCAGTCTAGTTCATGAATAAAATAAATGGCAGATAATCAAATAAGGATACTTCCAATAACCTTAAATTCCTTAACAGAGTGTGTGCCACAAGAATGTTAGAAGCAAAAATTTTTATAATGAAATAAAATTACAGATACAGTAATGATACTATCATGATGCTTCCAGAAAACGGAAGAGGGAACAACATATTTTCATCAAAAGAAACAGAAAGTGGTTAAATAGCCATGATTTTATGCCTTGCCATTGAGTTATGAAAACAAAACACATTTTCTACGTACATGAATTAAGAGAGATGTCCCATGAACAAGGTCAAATATGTTTAATAATTGGATGATGGTCTAATCAGAAATGACAAAATAGATTAGTAGCATGGTTAGACATAAGTAAGTGAATTCAAATGATCAGTTGTAAAAGGAAATGTGGGTATAATTTTCAGAAATGAACCTATAGGAGTTTCAGCCATGCTAAAAGGAAGTTCCTTTATTTTCCTTGTTTGTATGTTGAGCTCCATGATGGAGTGATACCTATTCACATTCTGGTTCATGTTCTAAACTTTAAATGAAAATTAGAATATCTTATTGAATAGAAACTCAATTTATAGCACAAATATCTGTAAGTGTTTCTTTGCATCTTACTTTACATTTTACTCAGTTATGAAGTGTGATTATGAACACGTAAATCTCCTGTATTTCTTGCCAGCTGTTCAGAAGCCTGGCCACATGTTAGTAAGCAAGTTAATTCAGACTTTAAAACTAGATATCACTACTTATTGCTTTTGTTTGGGTATCAGAAATTGCAGGTTCTGAGTGGTTATGTAAATTGCATCCCCACCTCCAGACAATGTCAAACACTGTAAGTAAATTCAAATCAAATTTCCTTGGACCCTAAGACTAAATTTATTCAGATTGACCTGAATTTGTTTATTCATTTGTTTAGGTGTTGAGAGTCAACAAATGCGGTGAGAGCCATCTCTTTAACTGTATATATACTAGCAATCAAAAGATTTTTAAATGTAACTAGACTTTTACTAATCCAACACTCCAATGTAGATTAGACAGAATTTAAGTGACATAACATTTGCTTCCTTCTTTGAAAAATTACAGATGTTTTCCCTATACAATCAAAAGTTTCAAAAAGTCTTTTTTCCCTTTAATTAGAATGAAATAAAAACCATTTGCATTTGATTAATACTAAAATTTTGAATTCATTCTTGCCTGTTAGATAAACTTTTTACAAGTGAATAGTATTGCTTTTCAAGTGAAGACACTAATTTTTATTGCACCAACACACATAGTTAATTGAAGAATTACATGAAGGAGGTTCCCACTTAGCAAACACAAATATTCTACAATTCACAATATGAATTCTTTATTTAGAAAGTAGGCTCCATATAAATATCTAACTTTGATTTATATTCTATTATTATGTATTTGAGGTATGATAATATATACCATGATATATCATAACATATGAAACACATATTATAATGAATTGTATGTACATTCATATATATATATTGTATATATAATTATAACACAGATATAGATGATGATAATTAAATAAAAATTAGATGGCTAGAAAGGCATATGATAGGTGATAGGTACATAGACTGATAGAGATACATAGATGAACAGTGGATAATATATAACTAGATGACAGATGAATAAATAGGTCATAAGTGATGAATACATGTTCACAAGTTTAAATCTTGATCAGTTAAAGTACTCAAGTAATGTTTCAACATTCTATTATCCAAGAACCACTTCTCAAGGATCATTGTTTTCTAAAAAGAGTTAACGCTGGTAGGCTATCAGAAGTTACCATATGCACAGCTGTCTGTCTCAGTTTTCTGTGGTTTTATAAACATTTCAGTATTCTACTGAGAAGAAGAACCTGTAAATAGCTTTCAGAGTGTGGGAACAAAATGCATTTTCCCAGGAGATGACTTGTTTGGTTGATCACCACACACAAGATTCCAGCTTACTGGACCCTGCCACATAATACACGGGAAGCAGGAATGCAGATCTGCTGGGAAACTCGCCATGGGCTGAAAATGAAGTGTCCTCACTAAGCTCATTTCTAATCAACTTTCACTGTCTCTTTCTGAAGTTTATTTGTTTACGATACCCTTGAAATTTGTTTGTTCAGAAACAGCAGCTCTCCTCTAAAGAACAGAAAAGATACATTGTCAGAGTACAAGCTCTATTGCAGACTTCCAACAGCAATCAGGATTCTGCTTTTCAAAGGCATTGAAATGATAGGTCCTAGTGCTTATCATGGACACCTTACTTTGGGTGGGCATCACTTCATATGATGTCTGTAGTGAAAGCTTCTTGCTTCAATCCCTGGAGATAACCGCAACCATGAAATCAGGTTATGTTAATTCTATTTCATGATCATCGTCAGGAAGGACGTGGAGTGCTCCTCTCCTATCTGGACTCCACAGACTCATTCGCATGCATTAACCTTCATGGTATTTGTTGAGGTATTCGACTCTTTGTATATCATGAATAATTTCATTAAACATTAAGAATTTACCCACACTGTATCTTTGTGTATTTTTAAATATTTACAATTTGTAATACTGAATAAATATGTAATAGGTGGGTAAGGGTTTCTCCAGAATTTAATATTGCTTAAACCTGTCATGTATAATAACCTTATGGGCTTTATATAATATTCAGCTTCTTAATTCAGTGTTAGGGCTGTTATCATATGTTGGTAGGAAAATAAAAACCATGTTGGGGCTCTCTAGTTGCTAATAATTCCTATTTTGATTTGATTAGCATATAAATTTTCCTAGATTTATGCAGTGTCAGGGGAAAACGTATTAAAAAATACTCCTCAGGGTTCCCTTTCTCTTATTTTAATCAGGCAAGAGAGAAAGAATCATGTCATGCATGAAGTCTATCTTCAAATCCTTGATTTATAGAAATTTCTAGAAAAAAATTGACAAACGATGACAACAAAGGAGACTTTACTTCACACTGTGTGAGCAGGGGGCCATTGGGGAAGCAGACCTTCCCTTTAGTATGTCATTTCTGGGGTGTTTATCATGCGGGGGAAGATTAGAAGATGATGCTACTCAATTGCCACTCTGGTGTTCTGCCTTAACCTGCTAATAGCAGAGTGTCTCCTGTGCTATGGACGGTGCTCCTTTCAACTGGCATTTTGAGATGTCACAAAAGCTCTGCTACAGTGTTAAAGGAACAGCCCCCAAGAGCTTCCAGCCATTGTTGTTTAGCAAAAGACTGAAACTGAAAAGTCAGAACAGTGCCTAAAGGACTTTAGTTGAACACCAAAGCTCCACCTTACTCTACAGTCACGATGAGGTCATACTCCAACTTGGAAGCAAACATACTATCTCAGAGTTCAGACTCTGCACACACATGCAGCTCTTAAAGGGGAACACTACCCAGAACCCAAGCATTGCAAATATATAATGAAATGTAAATTCATATCCATCTAGAGATGAATGCATCATCATTAAATAAAATACATTAGTTCAAAAGATAAATAACCAAAAAGACAAAAGAAGAAAATTAACATTAAAGTTAGTAATCATGCCTAGAATGAGAAAAGTCATTGAGAAGTCCTGCTTAAAAAAAATGTTTCTTAAAATAATTTCTGTTATAAGTACATCATTTTCCCCTTCTCTCTCCTCTCTCCAAACTCTCCTGTGCACACTCACCTTCTTCTCTTCAAATTCAAGACTTCTTTTTGTCTATTTGTTGTTATGTTATGTAGATAAACCATATATAATTTCCTAATTACTTTTACATTTTTCGGTGTCCTTTTGTGATTTCTGACTGATTTTAACATTGCCTCCTTCTACACATATTTCTTTGTTCTGAGTTTGGAGGCCTGAGAGCTTTCTTTTTTATGCCTTAAATCATTTTAATATACATTATAGTTTAATCTAAATTCTCCTCAATCACAGGTTCCTACCAGCTTCTTCTGATCTCCATACCCTCCCAATTTTAAGCTCTTTACCTTTTTCATTCTAAACCATGTAGTGGGGAGCTGCGGGCTGTGTTCCTGCCGCCCCAGCTCCTGGTTGCCTGGCTAGCTTATGCCCCTAAATAACAACACACAAATTGTATTCTTTTAAACACTGCTTGGCCCATTTCTATTCATGTGTGTAGCACCCCAAGGTGCACTTACCGGGAAGATTCTAGCCTATGTCCATCCTGGGTCGGAGCTTCATCGCATCTGCTCTGGAGAGGAGAGCATGGTGTCTGTCTCTCAGAGGAGCTGCCCTGAATCTGAGCTCACTTCTTCTTCCTCCCAGCATTCTGTTCTGTTTACTCCACCCACCTATGTTCTAACCTATGAGGGCCAAGCAGTTTCTTTATTTTTAACCAATGGCCTTCCTCCATCAAAACCTTACACCAAAAACAAATAAATAAATAAAAGCGCGCGCACACACACACACACACACACACACACACACACACACACACAAAATCCCAATAAGATGAAAATTTCCAAAACAAAAGCATATCCAAAACACAGAGTTCATTGTTTTGGCCACTACTCTTGGAAATGAAGACTATCCTGGAGTGGGGTTGATATACACAGTGAGACTCCATTTTCCCTTTCCCAGCAGGCATCAATAACAAACATTGGTTAGGGGTAGGACTTAGTGTTGAGGTTTCATCGAGTTGAGTCTATCCAGGTCTGTGCATGCTGTCACAGTCTCTTATGAGTGTATATCAGGTCCGTTGAATCTGGAGGATGATGCTTTCTTGGAATCACCCACTATCTCTGGCTCTCTCAATCTTTCTGTCTCCTCTTCCACAGAGATCTCTGAACCTTCAGTGGGAGGAAGGTGATACAAACATCCTATTTAGAGAAAATCTTGTTTAAAAATATTTGATTTTTTCCCCTAAAAGCATGAATTCTTCTTCATAATACTATTTAAAATGTGATTTCTCAACAAGGGACACAATATTCTGAAATCTGTATCTCAGAATTTCAATAGAATATTTTATTTGCTTTCTTTTGCCACATTAAACTCAATTCAATTGTTTGCCCTTCATTTGAACTATCCGAAGCTTGCCTTGTGATGTTTAGAAACATTTTCCCCTCCCATCAACTTCCAGCAGATTGCATATCACATTCTCTCTATTTCTTTCTTTCATATTCCACCAATGGAGGCTTCTATAATCAATGTTAGAGATCCAGTACCCTTGAAACTCTTTTGCTTTTCTGAAATATGAGATTGTCCAGAAGGATATTAACATGTCAGATTAACCAGGATCCGTCCATCAACTTAACCTGCACAGTAAACAGACATTTCATAAATATTTACTCCATGGAATTATAAGGATATAAGCCAACCTTTTATAATAAGAAAGGCACCGAAATTACAAACCAGCATGACTACAGTTAAGCTACATAGGGAAAGGTAACCTAGATTCGTGTTCAACTTATTCACCTCACATTTTACAACTCAACTAAGACCCTCACTCTATTATAGTTAAACACACTTACAGAAAGACTGAGCAATGCCCACATGCTGAAGTTCTGGATACATAGCTTCAGAGAAGTTAGGAGCTCACAGAGAAGGCAAAAGCTCTTTAAATTTTGCCAGTGCATTAGAAGAAAAAAGATAAAGTCTTAGACCCTAGGAAAGGATATGAATAAATGTATGAAGCATAGTATATGGCAGAATCTCAGCATACTAAGAAAAGGCAAACAAAGGGATCAAGAATGACTAATAGTGGGAGAGACAGTTGAGGAGGCAAAAGTCCTAAATGGTCGTACAGGATGCGATTGGTTTCTTAGAGTTTCTGGTTTCTAGCCATAAATAAAGGACATTGAGCATATAATTTGTGATCCTAGAGAAACTAAAGAAGGTGAACCCAAAGAAAAACATATAGGCATCTTCCTGAATATTAACCTTCATCAGGAGATGAAAGGAGACAGAGGCAGAGACCCACATTGGAGCACCGGACAGAAATCTCAAGGTCCAAATCAGGAGCAGAAGGAGAGAGAGCACGAGCAAGGAACTCAGGACCGCGAGGGGTGCACCCACACACTGAGACAATGGGGATGTTCTATTGAGAACTCACCAAGGCCAGCCGGCCTGGGTCTGAAAGAGCATGGGATAAAACCGGACTCGCTGAACATAGCGGACAATGAGGACTACTGAGAACTCAAGAACAATGGCAATGGGTTTTTGATCCTACTGCATGTACTGGCTTGGTGGGAGCCTAGGCAGTTTAGATGCTCACCTTAATAGACCTGGATGAGGGTGGGGGGTCCTTGGACTTCCCACAGGGCAGGGAACCCTGATTGTTCTTCGGGCTGATGAGGGAGGGGGACTTGATTGGGGGAGGGGGAGGGAAATGGGAGGCGGTGGCGAGGAGGAGGCAGAAATCTTAAATAAATAAATAAATAAATAAACCAAAACAAAAAAACAATAACAAAAAAAAAAGAAAGAAAGCAAAAACAGACTAGGGCAGCTGCTCAACTGAGGGAGAAAAGTTGCAGAGTTTAAACTAGCTTGGGTGCGCAGAGAGTTCAGGATAGCTGGGCGAGAAAGTGGCCATGTCTCAGACAAGGAAAACAATGACCCCATTGCTCTCGGTTCAGAAGGTCAATAAGCAATACATTTATCCCACTTTCATTCTTGTTGTATTAGAGCAATATCAATGACTTATGAAATCAAAAAAAAAAAAAAAGCAACTTGGGAAGGCAAGGGTTCATTCAGTTTGCACTCCCACAGCACTGTTCATCGTGGAAGAAAGTAGGACCAAAGCTCAAACAGGACAGAAACCTGGAGGCAGGACCAGATGCAGAGGCCATGGAGAGGTACTACTTACTGACTTGCTCCCCATGGCCTGCTCAACTTATATTTTAAAGATTGAAACCAGGACCACTAGCCCAGGGATAGCACCACCTACAATGAGCTGGGTTCTCACCCATTGATCACTAATTAAGAAAATTCCATTGTCAGATCTCATGGAGGCATTTTATCAGTTGAGGTTCCCTCATTTCAAATAATTCTAGCTTGTGTCAAGTTGAGATAAAACTAGCACATTTGGTTTGTTCCATCTATATTGGATAGCCTACCACTGCCTATATGTAAGCTATTGCTCTAGGGGACCTATTTTGTCCTCCACAAACACTGCCTTCATGTATCTATACCCATTTGCAAGCACACACACACACCACTGAAATTAAAATGAACATTTTATTTTATTTCACTTTATTTGGATAACAGAGAAAACCCTATAATTCAAAGATATTGTCATTGACATAAGAAAAGAAAAATCTGTTCAAATGAGTCAAAGAGTACAGTTAACAACGATGAACTGACTTAACTGATGTAACAGTTGGATGGTACAGCGAGTAAAAGAATAAATTAAGTAAATGGTAGAAGAGAACAAAGAACACTTCAATGCATGAGTAGAAGGAATTGTAGAATGTTTTTCTTTTCTTACATTATTTTTTAAATCAAAGCTATGTGTTTTCCTGTGGGTGTTAATTTAACAGACATACATTTAAAAAGTGAGTAACTGGGCTTGTGAGTTGTCTCAGTCAGCATTTGCTGCTACTCATTTGATTCCTAAGACCCACATAATAGAAGACAAGCATATCATGGACGCACAGGCACACCAACCAAATAAGTCATTGTAAGTGTTTTTAAAGAGAAAATTTTTGAAATGTAAGCAGTTATTGAAAATTACCAAGAAATAATCAGATTAATATATTTAAGATAAATATAAGTTGTTGGAGTATAAATAACACAAACAGCATATGGTATAGGAAAAACATATTCCATATTAAAATTTAACTTTTGACAAAAATTTTAGCAAATAAATTATGATCTTTTAAAACAATGTGGTGAATAAATCAAGTGTACATGTAAGACAAACCTAAAATCTGACCTCTATTTGACACCCTAAGCCCATTCTGGATGGATTCTGATTCTGAAAGTGAAACACAAATCAATAATTCTTCTAGCAGATAATCCAGGGTTTCGTCTAATATTGACATAGATAAAAATTTCTTAGCAGTACCCATCAAACAAGAACATCTGGAGAGATATAAATTAAACTACACTGAAGCTGGGGAATTCTTTGTATTAGAAAAAATATGAAAAGGAAACAAAGTCAAGAATATTTTCAGTATGCATAGCCAACAAAGGACTGTGCTCAAACAAGCAAACAAAAACTTATATAAATAAATGAGACAAAGGAAGCAGTAATGGAAATAACTTTACTTCTACTATGGTTAAAAAAGACTTCAATATTAATAACCCAGGGATTTGATTAACAGGCACTGCTGACCAGTGCATCAGGCAATGAATACATTTAGTTAGTATCTTTCAGTGAATAACCAGAAACTGAGCACTACAATATACAGGCAGCTGAAGAGTCCAAACGTGGACATTGGCTGTCACATATTGCCAGATAGGTTCAGGGAGATTCCTGAATGCTTTATGCTGCAGTGTTGGTTGAAGGTAGGGAGGACATCAAAGTCAACATCCACAGAGACCAACTCCCATCTTCTCAAGAGACTTGAAAAAGTAACTGAAAAGACACAACAAACATGAAACAAGAACAGTGTGAGCACCAGCAGAAGCAGCTGCAGGTGACTCAGGGACAAGAGAACAATCATCAAAGTCTTCAGTACTCTCTAAGAAACAAAATGCCTTTCTCAGTGGTTGGAGGCATTAAAAATTGCAATGTGTGAGTCCTGGAAACACGAAGCAGCGAGTGAGAAGAGGACAGATGTCCTGTTTCTCTAAGAAAGGTACAATGATAGCTGCTACGATTTGCCTGTGAATCAACAGGAAGAGTACATTGTTTAGACCATGATCCTGAAATGCAGGTTCACAGTACCTACCAAGGACTTGGAGAATACAGGTTAAGAGTCTATTTCCTAGTATTTCCCCAAGGAGAAGTAAATATGGACTTTACATTGGAGTACTTAAAACCACTCTCTAGTAGCTATAAGTGGTAGGACCAATGTTAAGTGCGGATCCTCTAAGCTCTAACAGAAAACAGACTCTAATTACAGATCATCTTCTAACTAGAGCAACATGTTTGTTAACAGAAATGCATGGAAAAATGTATAATTTCATCTCTAAACCTAATGCCATCTAACATATATGTATATGTGTGTATGTATGCACATATATGAACATGTATGTATATGTGTGCATATACTTATAAAGAAACACATTAAATGCAAAGAAAACTATAGTAATGGGGACACATCATTCATCAGCCTTCAATTAATAAATAACATGGCAGTTGGAATCATCACAAAGGGAGTTTAAGCAATCTTGGTGCTCAGGGAATCTCTGGAAAGTAGTTTCAGCATATGACAGGAAGCAGGAAGGAAGAAGTGATTGAGGTTGCTAGAGATGAATTAAGCAGTGCTGAAGATGGTCTTCTGTGGGCTCAGCAGATGATCCTAGATAGTGAAACTAAGAATGAATGAGTTCAAAGGAAGTTCATCAATAGTGGGCTCTAACCAAAATAGAAATATGATTGGAGCAAAGAAATGAAAGGAAATCTCCAATTTGTGAGACCAGAGATCTGACATGGATGACTGGTTCTCCCATGGAGAAGGAGCAAAGCGGGTCTGTTCGATGAACAATGACTAGTAACTTCCCAAAGCTGTCCGTCAATGTAAGAATCTGACAGAACAACAAGAAGCTAAAGGTGTAAATAAACAGAATGGGAAAGGCCTACAATCTAATGTTGTTGGTCCAAACAGAGAAAAAAATAAAGGAACAAGAATATCATTAAGATAGCCAGAGGGAATAATTTCAAATCACTGTGCAAAACAGGAAGAATTTCTAGCAGATTGCCAACATAAACCATTAGGGCAAGAAAATAATGGAGTAACAATTTAAAACTCTTAAAGAAAAAAAAAAAAAACTAAAATGCAGTCCAGAATTCTACACCAGTGTAAATATCCTCTAAGAGTTAAGAAGTAAAGACTTTCTGGGTAGTCAATATCGACGGAATCATTTCTAGCAGACTTCTATTGAGTAATGTTAAGCAAAGCATTCTACATCAACAGAGGAGAAGTGAGACACTGGTTTCAGGAACATCAAAATGGAGGTATTTAAAATAGCATGCTTATTTTTATTTAACTTTAATTTTTCATAAGACAATAGGTTATTCTAGGTTGAACTATATTACTCTTATGAAAATGCATGGAACAAAATCGATGAAAATACTAGAAATAGAACCTCATAGAAATATTCAGGAAATGCACAAGAAGAACCAGAATGATCAAGTCAACAACCAAAAGAATGTTAAAATAGCAATAAAAAGCCTACCAGTTAAAAGTATCCCAAGGTTAGACGAATTCAGAGAAGAATTCTACCAGACTTTCAAAGAATTATAGCTAATCCTTTTTAAACTATTTTAAAACCGAGAAAGAGAAGAAACATTCCCAAACTCCTTAATCAAAGCCAGCAACCTGATCCCAATACCAAGTAAAGATGCTACAACAACAAAAGAAAACTGCAGGTCAATACCCCTGGTAAATATAGACCCAAAATTTCTCAAGAAAACAAGTGCAAATAGAATATAGGTATATCTCAAAAAGAGTACCGACCATGTCCAAATTGGTTATGCTCATAATATGCAGGGATAATTCAACATACACAAGATAATAATGTAAAAACTTACATGAATAAACATGAAGACAAAGATCTCATTATTATGTGAATGGAAGAAGAAAAATCTTTAACATAATCCACCATATCTTTATAATAAAAGTCCTAGAAAATGTAGGTTTGGAGGAACTATACCTCAACACAATAAAAACCCAGAGCAATATTTTCCTAAGTGGAGAAAAACTTAAAATGATCCTACTGAAATCAGGAATGAGACAGAGATGTCCACTATCCTCACTCTAATTCAATATTGTGCTTGAAATACTAGCTGGAGCAATAAGACAAGAGAAGAAAATTAAAAGGATATAACTAGGGAAAGAAGTCAAATTACCACATTACATAAGGCATGATACTGTCTATTAGAGAACCTAAAAATTATGCCAGAAAATCTCTTGAAATGATAAACAAATTCAGCAACATGGCAGAAGACAAAAACATCTTTTATAAATCAATAGATTTCTATACACCAACAATAAACAAACATAAATGGAGAAAATGGATACAATCTCATTAACAATAACCAATAAATCTAGAAGTAGCCAAGAAAGTGAAGGACCACAATGAAAACTTTAAACCTCTGTAGAAAAATCTAGTGGACAATATTAGAAAATGAGAAGATATCCCATATTCATGGTCTTGTAGATTTAATTTCATGAAAGTGATTTTACCAAAAGGTTTTTCAGATTCAGTGCAATTACAACCAAAATATTCACCTCATTCATTAGAGAAAAATCTACCCTAAAATTCATATAGAATCATAAATCACCCTGGAGAAGACAATCTTAAACGAATAAAACAAAACAAAATAAATAATAACAATATGCTGGAGGGATCACAATTATAGATCTTAATATATATTCTAGAGCCATAGTATTAAAAACAATATAATACTTGCACTCATGAAAGTAGACATAGATCACATAAACAAATTTGAAGAACAAAACATGAATACACATTACCGAATAGTTGACAAAAACATAAAAATAATAATCTGGATTTAAAAAAGCATCTCCAGATATTATGCTGGGAAACTGGATGTACACAAACACAACAATGAAATTAGATCCACATCTAGCAACTTGCACACAACCAGATGAATCAAAGATCTAAAATTGAAACTTAAAACTTGAAATTGCTAGAAGGAAACTTAAGTAGTGCACTACATGATTTATGTAATTTTGAGCAGTGCCCTATATGATATAGGTTGAGGAAAGGACTTTGTGAATAGGATATTTGACCACAAACTAAGGTCAACAATTGACAAGTGGTATTTCATAAGGCAAAAATCTCTGTACCTCTGTACAGCTAAAGATATCAACCAGGTGAAGACGAAACTCACAAGATGGGAAAGAGTCTTCTCCAGGACTGTGAAAGAGGATTATTATCTAGCGTATATAAATAACTAAAAACAAAACAATACAAAAACAGAAAATAAAAGAACAAACAAACAGAAAGCTCAGAGTCTAAATACCAAACAAATTGTTCTCCCTAGTAATTAAAGACATGTAAGTACAAATAACTTTGAGATATCATCTGACCTCAGTCAGAATGATACTCAACAAAACAATTCACAACAAATCTATAGGAGTTGTGGAGAAAAGGAAACCTTCGTTCACTATTATGTGATTACAAATCATTATAGGTATTGCATAAGTAAGTATGAAGAATTCTCAAAAAAGCTCAAAATAAATATACCATATAACCCAGCTGTATCATTGCTTGTATATGACCAAAGACTTCATCATCCTACTTCATAGAACCTAGCCCAGCCATATTCAATGCTGCTTTGTTCACAATAGTTAGGAAATAAAAACAACTAAATTTCTTTCATTAATTAATGGATACTAAAATATGGTGCATATACACTTTGAAATACTATTCAGCTACAAAAAGGTTAAATAATGAACTTTGATAAATGGAATGAAATAGAAAAGATCATACAGAGAGAACCCAGACTCATAAAGACAATCCCACTTGATCATCCTAGACTCCTAGCTCCAAGTTCTCGTGTGAGACTAAGTAGCCTGGAGTAACTGCAAAAAAATAGGCAAGTAAAGGGTACTGTTGCATCTGTGTGTGTACTTGTGTGTGCATGTGTGTATGTGTGTGCAATAGGAAGGGGAATAGTAAAGTACCATGGTATCATATGGAATCATACTACTATTTATTTAAAAATTAATACATGTAATTCTGCATAAAATGTATAGATGTAAATGAAAATTTATCATCTTGCCTGACAATACTCTCCACAAAAGCCAAAGAACACTTAAAAAATCACTAAGCATGAGAGAGAAACACTCTTTTGAATTGTTGGCCATGGTTGCCCAAGAGACACTAAAAATATACAGTTTAATGCTATTGTACTCTACATGGTTACCCCATGGTGGAAGAAGGTAAGTCTCTACTGATGAAGATACTATGTATTTCAGACACAGGGCCCACAGGCTCCTCGGTTGGATGAGACATTAATGCTTTATTCCCTTCCTTCCAAAGGAAGGAAGAAATAAGCAGCCTTATCCAGTTATGAGGCCTATGAAACATATCAACAACCAGCAGGACAAGATAACTCTAAGGGTACAGTAGTGACAAGCATATCTTAGTTGTACCAATAATTCTCTAATTGACATTACTACATTCTCAACAAGAAGGAAACCGTATCTATTTCTGGAAATATAGCAAACAGTTTAGGCCTAGCGAAGTCAGGAATCTTGGAGAAGAACCTACAACCACCACTTTATGAAAAAAGTATTAGCCATAGCTACATTATCAACACCCGTCTTTGTTCTGATAGATAAGTGTAGTCTTCATCCTCATCAAGGGAACTTCTCTTCCAAACTCTACAGAGACAGTTACAAAAAACCACAACCAATCAAAGTGTAGAGATATGGAGTCCAATCCCAGGAGTTATATCTACAAAATACTTCTGTACCTAAGGATCAGGGAACATTGAGGAAGAAGAGGTTAGAAAATTGTAAGAACCTCAGAATCAGGAAGTTTTCTGTGAGATTGTGTCTCCTAGTAATATTGGAGTCTACACTCATCAACTCTAACCAACATGACAGCTTAGGCATGGGCTGGGTAAGGATGAGAGCATTAGACATGCCAAAGTGGAAGAAAGAAAGCCTGCAAGGCTTCAAACATACAAGGAGAATTTTAGGCAAATGGGGAATGCTGAGAGTGGAGGGAGTGGTCTTCTCCAGGAAAAATTCATACACTCCAGTTGGTTGTACATTATCAAGAGGTCATCCTTGGAAGTGTACATATGAGTGACACTATTAAATTGAGCAATTTATATTTAGGGACAAACACACACACACATGATATACATATACCTAAATATATGTGTAGGTAATAACAATTTAGAAAATAAGTGGCTATGAATTTAAAAGAGCATGGAAAGATAGATCAAGGGGATGGAGGGGGGATTAGAGTAAGGAAAGTGAAGGGGAAAATTACGTAATTACATTATAATCTCAAAAACAAATTAAGAAGAATAAATGTAGTATGAGGACCTGCTTGTTGGGGTTTCTTTCCTGTCCAGTTCCCACAGCTGCTTAGCTCCAGAGAATCATACAGAAGTCTACATTAGATATAAACTGATTTGTCCATTAGCTCAGGCTTCGTATTAGCTCTTATAATGTATACTAGCCCATTATTCTAGTATATGTTAGCCACATGGCTCAGTACCTTTTTTGGTGGGGTAGGTCACATCTTGCTTCTTCTGTGATCTGGGCAGGAATGGGGAGGAATGGGCTTCCTCCTTCCCAGAATTCTCCTGTTCTTATTGCCCCACCTCTATTTCCTGTCTGGTTTCCCTGCCTATACTTCCTGCCTGGCTACTGACCAATCAGCGTTTATTTAAAACATAATTGACAAATGTAGAATTGTTTTCCTGTATCACTTCCTCCTCTTTTTTTAAAACTATATAATTTATTTTATTTCTTCCTGTTTTACCAGTAGTCATTTAGTCCATAGCATTCAGTCTCTTATTTTTTTGTAACCAAACAAGTTTATAGCAAGCCACATTGTCAACTAATTGACGATTATGTTCCCAACTTCCTTGTTCCAGTGGGTGATCATGTGACTGTGAGGAGGTTAACAATTCAGAACTGTGGTTAAGTTTCCAGGAACATGGTCTAAGTGGACCGTGGTGGTGCTCAGACCTTTTCCACTCTCTGCTGCCTGTAATAGAGACCACAATTGGTCATGAAGTTTAAAGCCATATGAAGGAACCATTGAGCAGACCTAGATGGCTTCAGAGATCTATCTGTCACATGAAATTGCAACAGTCTCTAGTGATGAGGTGAGCAGGCCTGTTTTTCATCCCACACGGCTACTGCACAGCTAGCTTTACACCCAAAATAACAACACACAAACTATTCATTTAAACACTGCCTGGCCCATTAGTTCCAGCCTCTTATTGGCTAATTCTCACATCCTGATTAACCCGTTTCTAATAATCTGTGTAGCACTATGAAGTGGTGGCTTACTGGGAAAGATTCAGCATGTCTGACCTGGTGGCTGGCTCCATGACGTCTGCCTCACTGCCTTCTTCCTCCCAGCATTCTGTTCTATCTACTCCACCTATCTAAATCCTGCCCTATCAAAAAGCCAAGGCAGTTTCTTTATTAACCAATGAGAGTAACACATAGACAGATGACCCTCCTCCATCAACAGTCATCTAATTACTTATCTTTGGGAGAAGAATCTCTTTTAATTAGGCCAATACTATCTTAATATTTTCACTTTATTAGCAAGAATAAATCTAATGAAATAGTATTTCTTTCTTCTTAAATATGTTCTTTAAAATTTTTATTTTCTTTCTTCTTAAATAATATCCTGCATAAACTCCCCCATGTCGTTTTTGTATCTCTTATACTGAAAAAAAACCTAAAATCCTCCATTCAACTATGAAAACATAATTTCCCTCCTGTTCAACATACTTTCAGGCAAGATGTTGAAAATTGTGTCAGGGTATTATGGGGGAGTCTGTAACTCATTTACATTGAGTCTATCTGTGCAGTGTACTTCACTGGTCTTTAGGTAAAGTGAAAAACTGTCCTTTAGATTCACACAGCAAATGTTTAACTTCACATCAACTTCTCTGTTAAGAATTCAAGTTATCCATGTCCCTGTTCATATATTGATACAGCAATGTTTATTGATTCTCCAGCTCTGTTTATCACTATGACATTAATCCTGATTAACATTAATGTAGCTTACCAGAAGTTCAATTAAGATTCTTAGGGATAAAAATGAGATTGGGACAATTCTTATTTCTGCTTAAACCAGCTTGTCCATTCCCATTTGTTGTACTTTCCCTATTCATTTGTTAAAACTATTGCCTTTCATTAACTCTGTATAGTAATGTGTCGTTTTGATAGAATGGGGCCTCTGAAAATCAAATTTGTATTTTTAAAAATTCATTTAGTAAAAATGAAGAAAAATGAGCCCATAAAAAATCAAATGTTGTTATTAATGTTGTTAATAACAATACCCATCTTTGAGAATTTCCCTTGTAGCTAGTATTTTAAAGTTTCATATTCTGTTAACTGAAGAATCTAACTCGGTACTAAGTGGAAGCCATTGAACTTTGGAATCTTGGGGAGAAATACAAATTGCTTATTTAGATAAAAGGTGTTATTCCGTATTCAGCTTTTCATTCAATCAACTCATAGGGATTATATTTATTAGTCAGTGGTGATGGGGTTTTGTTAAATTTATGCTTAATTAAAATGTACCCCTTTATTATCCTTGTCCAACACTTTGCCTTTCTCATGATTGCACTACTGTACGTCTATGCCTGGCAGCCACACCCACTTGTTTATAAGAACATTATCAGAAAACACTCAGGGAACAGTCACAAGCACCTTATGACAGATTCAGTATCATTAGTTGATAGGGAATTTTCTTATAATCTCCTTATTATCTTATAGGACAGACTAGCCATGCAGTCCATTGTGGACTGCCTTGGAAGTATAGAATATCATAAATAAGTACACAGCATTCTGTAACTTAGAGATGAAAATTTGAAGTGCATTTTAATTTGTTAAAAATAGAATAAATTAAGTGAAAACAAAATCAGTGTTCATTTTAAAATCATCTATTTCTAACCATTTATTTTATTACTGTTTTTGCTTTGACTTCCATGATTTAAATGCTACATAATGAACTATCATGCATCACCAGCTCATGCATTTGGTAATTTCCCATTCAAAGCTTTAGCCAGGCATGGTAGTAGATACCATTAATCCAAGATCATTGAAAGGCAGAAGCCTCAGGATTACAAATTCAATTTCTGTCCAGGTTGTAAAGTGAGTTCAAGGTCATCCGGGGCAAGTTGGCATGTCTAACCAAAATAAAAAATAGGGCCTGCAAAGGAAGCATCTGTGTAGTGTAATACTTGCTGTGCATATGGAAGGTTTGGGTCCAGTTTCCAGTATCTGGAAAATAATGTATGACTTAGAATTTACTGCCATGGGAACATGTGAACCGAGGCAAACACTAGCACCCAGGGCTGCATTGTCCTGTTAGTCCCTATTGTCAACTCTGCATACAATTGTCACACACATGTTCAGATCTCTGTCTGTGTATATACTCCGTGCACGGACGATTATGATGGCCATTTATGTGCACGTGTCAGTACACAGAGGTATTTATGCACATATGTTTATGTACATGTTGATATACATATATTTATCAATGTTTTCACATTACAGTGGGTTCTTATTTCTTGGCTCCTTTTCACTATTATACTTTTATGTGTTTCAGTATTTCTGGAGTCACTGAACAATTTTATTATTTCAGAAATTTTCATTCTGTTAATATTTTGAAATTATGGTTATTTCTTTATTTATTGACCTTCCCCTGATTACTTATGGAAATTAGAATGCTGTGCTGAACATATTTTCCTCTTCTCTTTCCCTTTGCTTAAGATCTGAGCAGTCTCTGCTTTTCCTCCGCTCTCTTTTCAATTGCACCAGGGCGGCTCACTTCTTAAAGATTTGTTACAAACCTTTTTGCTTTCTTGAAACTTGGGCCTATCTTTCTTATTTGTTTGCTTTGTTTTCAGTGTAGGAGATGGGAGTGGAGTCATATATCACCAGGCCGTTTTCTCTCTTACGTTGTTGAATTGGACTGTTTACGTTTGATTTTCTGGGCTCAGCTTTAATAATTTTATATTTATCATGAAAATAGCTCACTTCATGAGCGTTTTCCTACCGGTCTGAAAAAGTAGCTGATTGCATCGCAGCAGACTGTGCCATGCTGAGCCCCCAGGGGATTCTAAAGTCATCAACTTCATTCTTCGCGTGGGGCCTTTGAGCTTGTAATGCAGCCTGGCAGTGCCAAGCAGCTAATGACCAGCTGCTGGGATCAGTTCAGAAGCAGAGGTGGGCAGAAGCTTGTGTGTATGCCCCAGGACCGTGACACAGTGAGCGGGCTGGTGCCCAGTGTGTGCTCCGGAGTCATTTTCAGATGACCTTCAGTTTCCTCTCCATGGTGACAGCTCTAATGATGGCTCCTGTTTGTGAACTGTTTTGTCTTCGCTTTCCTCACTGTCTTCTAGTGTTCTGAGCTGGCAAAATGAAGTATTGTGCTTTGTCTAAAGGTCAACTTTTGGGTGGAAGATAACATATACACATTTCTTAGCTTTGAATCTGTTTCTATTTCTTAAAATTCATTCTGACTTTAAAAGATTTATTTTTTTATCTTAGTTTGGGTTTTTATTGATATGACAATGTAACATGACCCAAGCCATGGAAGGGCCCAGGCCCTCACTCAGATCCTTGCTTAGACAATAATTCTGCAGCCATGACAGACTGTAGAAAGGATCTGGTAAGATGTAAGCCCGTGACTCAGCAGGACGGCAGGATGTGACCCTACCTTTCCCTAGCTACTGGAAAAACCACCAGATGCCCCCATATGGTGGAGAACCAATCAGAAGTTATGGTGGCAAGCTCCCTATGTGCTTTACTGATAATGATGGAAGGCAGGAACTGCAGCGACAGCCACCAGATGTAGCGACTTCCCCATACCTGTAGCTAACCAATCAGCTCAGGACAGGGAATTCCAACCTAGAAGCCCAGAAGTACAATCCTGATTCTGTTACTGTGCAAATTACAGGCCCCCTGACCCCCCATGCTCTACCTCAAGAAATTACCTGTCTTGGTGCTGCTCAGACCTTTTCCACTCAGCGAGAGACTCGAGTATCCACGACCACGCCAAAAACAAAAACAACAACAAAAAAAACCCTCTTTGTTTCTGCATTGGATCTGGCCTTTTGGTTGGTCTCTGGGTTTCCAGTCTTGGCACAACACAGCTTGGAAAAGAATAGGTTTATTTGGCTTATACTTTGACATTGCAGTTCACCATTAAAGGAAGTCAGGACAGGAACTCAAACAGGCAGTAACCTGGAAGCAAGGTTCATACACAGGCATGAGATGGATGCTTCTTGCTGGCTTGTTCCACATGACTGGCTCAGCCCGCTTCCTTTCTCTCTCTCTCTCTCTCTCTCTCTTTGCTCCTGTGTGGAATAAATCTCATTCTTGGGAGTCAGTTCTACTGAGATGGGTTTTCTCTTATTGCTTTTGCCATGCATTTCATTGGTGAGCATCTAGTCTATTTTCCCTTCTCTGCATTCCATCTTGTTGCAGGTATGATAGAATTATATGTGCAAGTCTCCTTATTGGGTTTTCTTATATGCGTTTCAGCGATTAAACTCAGGTTTTAGTCTGGCCTACAGGAACCTTTATCAGTTGAGACATTTTACTAGACTGGAACTTTTCTCTTTCAAATCAAGTTTCTATTGTTTTTTGGTTGGCACAGGTTTAAGTCTACAAACCTTCTTCAGAACAGACTGGAAGAGTAAGTTTCTGTTTTTTGTTTTTTTGTCTTTCTGGTTTAACTATTCCTTGCTTGTATGTGAAATTTTCACACAGTTATTTTAGATGCTTTTTCATCATCTTACAAGATAAGCACCACTGTTGGCTCTTCACCTTTGCTCCTTTGTTTTCTCTGTTTTCCTATCCAGATATTCACAAAAGTTTTCTTTGCCTCTTAACTCATTCATTTCATGTGAACGTAACTTGCTCAGAACTTTGTGTCACATTAATCTGGGATAAAATGTACGTACTAATTATAAAATATACTTGTAATGTATTGATTCTTGTATGTTCTAAACCATAAAAACTTTGAAACCTAAACCAAGTTATTACTGCCCACAAGCTACATATTAGGGTGACACAGTATTTAACATTCTTGTTAAAAGTAACTGTACTTGGCATGTCCTTTGCCAACCAGCTCCCAAATAAAGACACGGAGACTTATTTATTAATTGTGAATGCTTGACCTTAGTTTAGGTTTTTCCCACTTGCTTTTTAAATTTAATTTTGCCTGTTTCTGTTTCTGTTTTACCTTGGGGCCTTTTACCTTTCTTTCATTCTGTATGTCCTGATTTCTTGCTTCCTCCATGTCTTACTGGCTAGCCCCTGGCATCTCCTCGGCTTCGTTTTTCTTTCTTCCAGGTACCTAAATTCCTCCTCATACTTATTCCCCCTGCCCAGAATTCCATCTATACCCCCTCCCTCATTATTGGCTGTTCAACTTTTTATTATATCAATCATGTGCCTTAGGAAGGCAAGGGAAAAGAGGAACACATTGTTACATAATCAAACAAATGTAACACATCTTTACACAGGTAAACAACTATTCTACAACAGTAACAAATGCAACATATGTTTTCATGGTTAAATAAATGCAACACATATTTGCATAACTAAACAATCATTCTACAAGTAACAGCCCTGTTTTGACAAATATTGCAGACGAGGGCAAATCCCAGGTTCTGAAATAATGTAAAGGACTAAGGCCTAATATAGACTATGCTGTTTTTTCACTTTGACTTTGTTCCTGTGAGGGGCACTAAGGTCTGGTTTACAATGTTACTAAGATCAAAATAAATATACCGATGAGTATGTATATCCCGGGGCGTACTTTGGAAGATTTTTCATTTTATATTACTTGAACTATAGCACATAGGCATCCATTCAACTATAACCCCTGCTACTGTTGCTGTCATTAAAACAGGTATTGAAGGATTCCTAGGAAAGTTTCCTCATTCTGGGTGGTGTACTGATATACCATTTATGAGTGTGGCTTGAGTCACTGTTCAAATCAGAAATGTATGCTTCTGGGTATTGTGAGCTGTCCTGTTCATATCTTATCCTTGAAACAAAAGGAGAGGAATGTGTGTGGATAGCTGACTGGCTCATATTATTTATTGATATGTGTGTGACTCTCTCATATATACCAAGTGACCTAGGTATTGGGTTTATTTTTATAAATGAATTTCATAAATAATTGAACATGGATGTGGCCCAGCCATTATGTCCTTGCATTTGCAGGTCATTAAGAATTCATGCCTTTGTTGACCTGCCAGCTTCTACTTCTATTCCAAGTACTGGGTGATAGCTGGGAGCAGAATTGTGCACCCTCTGAATTGTCCTTCTGCTGTGTAAATGTTGACCTGAGGAAGCCTCATTTTCATTAGAAATCTAAACATATTTGAAAAATAGGGTAGGGACTGGGCAGCAGACTCTGGGCAGCATGGCACAGTGTACTCACTATCACTGCCCACTGGCTAAGAAAAGATTCAACTTCTTGAGTAAGGATTAGAACTGAATCCACAGACCCGACCTATGCTATTATCAGGTTCCTGGTGATCACCAGTCAGAACCAACTCTGTACTGATTAATCACTAAAGGAAGAGCTGAGCCTTTTGTTCTGTCCCCTCTCCATTTACTTTAATCTATATTAGCACACATTTTGGGTTGTGTGTAGATAAGAATGCTAGCTTACTTTGGTAACACTGCATAAAATCTTGTTTTTAATAACTTATCATATATTTTATAGTTAATTACACAGAAACTAAACTCTAAAGCTAAAGTGTTAAAAATAAAAAGTCTGTTTTATTGCTGGAGAGTGTCTAGAAATAATGTCTTAGAGGCAGAGTACAGGTTCAATTTTGATAAAGCCACTTCTTGTTAAGTTCCAAACCCTGAGAAAATAACAGAGTCATTCACTTAAGACATGAATGCCAATGTCACAAAATCTTCAGTACTTTTAGACATCTCATTTATACAGTGAATTTTGATCATATTCACTCCCATTATCGTTTACAACCCCCAAATTTCTTGTGTATCCTTCATCTTCCCAACAAGGTCCCCTCCATCTTTCGTGTGTGTGTGTGTATGTAGGTGTGGGTGTGGTGTGTTTCTGCATCTCTATGTGTGATCTACTACATTTAACTATAATTACTTGCATGACTATGGGTGGGTCTTACCACTAAAATAAGGACTACTTAAAAATGGTTAGACCACTAAGAAATTGCCCTCCCCATGCTCAGCAATAATATCAGTCTACAGTCACTTCTTTGGTTTTTAAAGCTTAGGAATCGTATGGAAAAATCATAGGATATAGTATGGGCTCCAGGTATAAATGTGATCAGCCTGAGAGTTTTTCCATGAGAGTCAGTATTGATCTGGACATCGCAAATGGTACAGGGAGAAAACAGTATCATTTCCAGGGATGTTCAACTCATTTGCTGAAGAGGAAAAGCGTCCTTCACCCAGTTCCCACACAAGAGGTCAGTAGTCCTTTCTCTACAACAATGTCTGTTACTTCCTCTTACTTTTATCCATAAGCTTTTCTTTAAAAATGATGACACAATAAAATGAAAATTTTCTAAGTTCAATTGAATATCAATCATAATAATCTCCAAGTCATTTCTGGGGCTCATGGGGAGAATGACACCTCATCTCAGGTAGGGCTATTCAGTGACTGTTAGGTTCTCAATCTTTCTCATCCTTCCAAACAGCTTCACTGGTCCTGGACTTTCCATCAGTCTGCCTGCAAATCTCTAAGCTCAAACATCACAGCTTGTCTCTCTTGTTCTATCTTTCTCTCATTGTTGTTTTTAAACCATGAAAGAAAGAAAAACACATTTCTCCTATAGCTGTTGTTTATTTTGATGGACATGAAAGTGAGGTTTCACTTTGTTGAAAGTAGTACGTCTCCTTGGTCTAACCACAAAAGCTATGGGAAAAACCATAGTCACCAGAGGGTAGAGTTGAGCAAATTCGGATTTAGTGTGTGCTGGAAAACACCAGATCAAAGTTGTTATAAGGAAAATAAGTCTATTTTAATAATTATTAAATTACTTGCTTACCTCATTTCTTTGACCAAAATATCTGGCTGGAAGTAATTTAATGCGGACAGACTTATTTTGGCTCTCAGTTTGAAGTCCTGCAGTTCATTGTGGAAGCAAAGTCACGGCAACAGGAGTAGAGAAAGAACCAGTTGGTCTCATTACAGCCTCAGGAGGCTTTAGGAAAGCAGTGGTACATGAGTGCCTGTACTCAGCTTTGCTGATGTCTTATTGTTCAGTTGAAAACTCAAGCTCATGGAATAGTGTCACCAACATTCAGAATGTGTCTTTCCATCTCTGTTAGCCTAATCTAGAAATTTCCTCTCAGACATTGTCCACAGACTTGTTCCCATGGTAATCATCAAGATTAACTGTCATACTTATTATACATGTTTAAAGTGTACTACAAATGTTCTGATACATGCTTTCCTTGTCATAGAATTGAGCAAGTCAATTTGTTTGTCACCTCATATCCTTACTTGATGCGTGAAAGTGAACTTTGTCTCGGCAAGACTGTGATACGTGGTCCAGTAGCACCAGCTGTCTCCTCTCCTGAAGATTGTGTCTTTTGACTTACTCACATGCATCTGGAAACTTGGACATTTTATTATGCATTTCTCCTTTTCTCTCCTTTCTCTTGCCTTTTACACCCAGGGATATACTCTACATCATGTAATTTCCTTCTTTAGAATTCACAAAAATGTGGTATCATGGGATATTTTTGTTTCTATGTCTGGCTTATCCCACTCAGTGCATGATCCTCTGGGATCATCCATACTACTGCAAATGGTGGTGACTTATATTTCAAGATGAGTAATATTGAACTCTAAACAGGAAATTGAAAAGTAAAGCGAGAAAGACATCAGTGTACACACTATAATTTCACCAACTACATACACCCTGATGGACACATTTCTGTCTTTGTCAGCATGATTAATGCTCAGGGGATTTGGGGCATGCTGATTTCATTCTTTTCTAACATAGCCAAAACTGAGGTTACTACAGCTTGTAGCTGGTCTAGATTTTATTTTATTAAGGAATTTGAGTCTAGCTCCATAACTACCTGTAGCAATGTAATTTCTCCCTATGATACACAAAAGCCCTTTCTCTCCATACCCTGCCAACACTTCCATTCTTTTATCTTTTTGAGAGAGGCTATCCAAGGAGTTGTGAGTAGAAGAGTAGATATATTTTCTTCCCTGACTATAATCTCAGTCTCCCTTTCCCATCACCTATGCTCTACATGTATGTGCATCTTCAGGGATGTGAACATATGTGCCAGTGTATGCATGTTCATGCACACATGGAGGCCACAGGTTGATTTGGGGGTGTCTTCTTCTATTGCTCTTCATCTGATTTTTTTTAGATTTTATGAACCTGGAGGTTACCAGTACAGCAAAGCTCTCTCTGGCCATCTGGCCAAAAGCAAGAAGATCCACCTGTTTCTGCTCTCCCCAGCATGAAGGTTACAGGCACACGGTATCATGCCTGTGTCTTTAATATGGGTTTTTAAGATCTGAACTCAGTTCCTCATTACTGATTGGCAAACACTTTACAAATTAAGCCATTTCCCTAATCCCAGGATAGTAAACATTTTTATGTGAACCTAATAGAAATCTTAATGTCATCACTGCAAAAAATGTGTATTGTAGATTCTTTGCCCTTTTTAATTAGGTTATTATTACTTGCTTTTTAGTGAAAGGAATACAGCACAAATTTAGAAACTGGATCCCTATCATTTGCATGACTTGCAATCTTTTGACAATAAATTCACTATTCATTTCAATGACTATTTGCTTTGCTGTGTAGAAGGTGTTTTTTTTTTTTTTTAATTCTTCTTTATTTTGTTTCCATTGCTTGCTATTTGGGTCTGATATTCAAAAGTTCATTACCATGGTCAGTGGCCAAGAGATTTCCCATTCGTTTTGTTCTAAGAATTCTCAGAAATCTACAGAGTAAACCTGGTTCTCACATATTGTTTTTACTGTGCCTGGTTATTTCAGGATACTAAAAGATTATTTATATTTCTCGTTGCATTCACAATGTATACTACTTTTGTGAGTTAGGCATCTTTATTAACGGCATGTATCAGGTGTGGAGCCTCGGGTTGAGTAGTTTAGAGCACTTGCCCAAGGTTACACAGTGATTGCTCAGCAGTGCTGGGATGAAAACCCAAGCCCACCTGAGTTGAACCATCACTCCCCACTGGATGCTGCTGGTTCCTGGGCTGAGATGATGCCAATCTGCTTGCCAGTAGGCCTGGCTTCCTCTCACTTTGGCATCCTCTCCTCACCTCTCTACATCCTTTGAGCCTTCATCAGGGCTAAGATTCCATACATTTTTGGGCTTTCTCCCAAGTAATATGGAGAAGGCCAAAGAAATTTGAAAACACATTTCCTGCTTCCGGGATTTTGAGTTTTATTGGCAGAGTTACGTGTCAGACACACAGGTATTTATAAAGAACAAAGAGCACTGCATATGAATGCAATGGGAGTAACTTGGTTGTGTGATAAGTGAGGTCCTGCTTTTCTTTAAAATGATATTAATATTAGAATAGAGTCCTCATAGGGGCAGACAGAAGCAGTGCAGAGCAATGCCAGGGGCACATGTTCCTGATCCTGATTACTATCCAGCAGACTGGAAATGTTATGAGGCATGTACTATTTGGGGGATCTCTTGGGAAAGGAACATCATGCAATTCGAAGTACAACATTGGGTTGAGGAGGCTGTTCACATAGGTGAGCTATGTGTGCCATAACAGCAAATAAGTAGCAGGCAGCCACACTGTCTACCCATGCAGCATCCAGTGACTCAGAGCCCATGCTGCAAGCTAGTATACTAGAATTCAAGGAACCCATAATAGTAACACAATTGAAAAGATACTTAAAATAACAGTGAATAACTTCGTCTTGAAAAACCAGAAAAAAAGAAAACAGTGAATTTAATATAAAAATAAGCTAAAAAAAATCCTAAGTATCAAGTTGAAGTGAGCAATGAGTAGTGGCTTTAATAAAAATTCGATGTGACAAAGAAAATGTGTACAGCATAGACCATACAGATTCTAACACAGAGGGACCAGCTCAGGGAAATGTCTCCATGTGTGTTAAAAAAGAAAAAAAAAACTGTGATTGCATAACAGTCCCCAACTTTTAAAATTTTCCAGTATTCCCAATCTAGTAACACAATATTTTATATGATAATTATGTGCTGTAATCACTAAGGTAAATAAAAATTCTTAAACTTCCCAGGAATAAAGATATATTGTTGAAAATGGCATTTGAGAAAAATCTTGATAAAATATCATCTGTGTGTATTAAGATCCCATGTTGACAGTGCATGCCAAATATATTTGATATGGTTTCCATGATAGGTTGTATCTATATAAAATGTCAAATTTTGTGCTGCATTAGAAGAAATTTGTTTCAAATGATATATGTGTATGTTTCCTGAATTAATGACAGGAAAACTCCCACTATCCTGATCACCCTTAGCTAATGACACCATATTTAAGTAGAAATTATGCTTATTGGGTTTCTTTAAAATGGGACTGAACCAGCTACCTAGAACAGAGTGGGCCTGAGGAAGTACGACATTTGCAATTCAATTTATAAGAAGAAAATAGCTGAATAAGCAAGTTAGACCTAGAAATTGTTCTAGTATGTATTTGGTAATTTATGACACATTTGAATTTTTCATATTAACAATTTAAAATTAGACAAGTGAATAAAGAAAGATTTGGAACACAAAGTTCTCCCTAAATTTCTCTCATACTAGAGATAAATTTTATTTGGAGTATGAGTCATAGTACTAAATATAAAATTGAAAATATGGTAGTATTAGAGAGAAATGAGAGATTTATGCAATAATCTATGACAGAAAAAAAAACAATAACATAATCTCAACAAGGAAGAAGAGAGAAAGAGAGAATCCCGCTGTGCTTTCTTTTAAAATGAAATGATTTCATGAAGTAAAATCAGTGATCTTAGACTATGAAGGAAGAAGGAAACAGCAGAAGGTGTGCACAACTCTATCTGAACTAAGTATCATCTTTACATGACCAAACTTTTATACATGGAAATGATGTCAAAAACCTGGTAAGTGTAGTGCAAGGATATTATTTCCCCACAAACTGTGTGGGGAAATGTCACCAACAAAACAGACTCTAAAAATCCACAGTAAGACATTGTTTTCCCATGATATTCTGCCTACAGTGTTATATGAAAATAAAATGGCTTTAAGTGTTGGTTCTTTGAGAAGATGGACAAATCATTGCCAATTTAACTATGTAGATACGATGAGTAAAAGAAGATTTAATTCAGTGGATTAGGAATAAAAGCAACTACTTCTTTGCAAATACAAAGGAAACCCAAAGGTTAGAAGGGGATTCAGTGACCAGCAGCACTCAAAATTATGGAACAAGGCTTGGCAGAACATGTTAAGTTATGGCTATTTTTAGAGTGATGCACATTTTATAAATTATCAAATATTTTTGAGTTGTAAAATACACTCAATTATTGTATGGTTTTTAAGTTGAATTTTAACAAAAGAACTTTAAGTAAAAATGACAAAATATTTGTAGTTGATTCAGCAGTTAAGTGAGTTGCATGTTCTTACAGGGGACCTGAATTCAATTGTTAGCACATGCCTCAGGTAGCTCACAATCACCTATAACTCCAGATCCAGGAGATCTCATGACCTCTTCTGGTCTCTATGGGCCACTGCACTCACAGGCACATACACAGAAACATAGACACACATACATACAAAAATATCTATAAAACATGACTATAATGTAATTTAATATACTCTTCTATATTTCTAAATACATTATGACTATAATGTGAAAAGTAATCTTTTTAAGTTCCTATACTTCAGTATGAACACTGATAAGTGAAGATTTGGAGAACTTACTCTCCTTATTTACAGTTATATAAGCAGTCAACACAGTCGGAAATAACATACAGACCTCTTTAGAATCATTTCTTTTGCTCTGATACAATTGTCAGTTACATTAATAGGAAGTGCAAAAGCACTGGAGAGCAGTGTTTTCTGTTATACTCTTTAACATTCATGCACCTTAATCTGATTTGTAAAACTATTTCAGTGTGGTGAGAGTAGCTCATGGAAGGTCAGAAGGATGAACTAAAGTATTAGCTATAAAAACGCCAAGCTCACTGAACATAGCGGACAGTGAGGACTACTGAGAACTCAAGAACAATGGCAATGGGTTTTTGATCCTACTGCACATACTGGCTTTGTGGGATCCTAGGCAATTTGGATGCTCACCTTACTAGACCTGGATGGAGGTGGGTAGTCCTCGGACTTCCCACAGGGCAGGGAACCCTGATTGCTCTTCGGGCGGACGAGGGAGGGAGGGGGACTTGATTGGGGGAGGGGTGGGGAGGGGAGGCGGTGGTGGGGAGGAGGCAGAAATCTTTAATAAATAAATAAATAAATTTAAAAAAAGAAATGTAAAAAAAAGAGTCAAGCTATGAGCAACTTCATTGCCAAATAGTGTACTCTACAAAATGTAGAAATATGGAAAAATATTGAAAGAAAACTACCTTAGCTACATTCTCATCATTGTATCAAATGTCCTGACAGGAATAAAAAGGTGTGTGTGGGGGGCGGGGGGAGTTAGTTTGGCTTGCTATTCTAGGGGTAAACAATCCATCATGGTGAGGAAGACAAGGCTGGAGGCAGGCAAGGCAAGGTGGCAGGAGTGAGAAGAATTGGCCACAGTCCATCTACTCACTCATGAAGCAAGGAGCGAACAGGAAGTGGGGCTAGGGTATACATTCTCCAGTTCCACCGCCTGTGACCTACTCCCTCCAGTAAGGCTTCTCTTTTGAATGCTTCGACAACCTCTCCAAACATCACCAACATCTGGAGAACAAATATTCTTCCTATGAGGAACAGTTCACATTAAAACCACCTCAATTGTTTTCTTTTCACTTTTGCTAAAGGTAATTTGGAGTTCATAAACAAAAGTTTTTCACATTGTTGAAGTGCGGGAATTAACATAGAAAGCCACTTAAAGGAAAGAACAGCAGCAGTATAGGACATGGGTGTAACCTACTTGGGAGAGGAATATTTGAAGTTCATTTCTGTAGCATTCCTCATTTAGTTTTTACTCTGGCGGCAGAAACAACTTACTTCAAACACTCAGCTTGGATATTAGTTCAGTAAACCAGTTTCACAAGAGTTACTTCAGAATGCAAAATTTTTAAAGTTTATAGAAATTATTTGTAGAAAATATATAATCTTGCCATGAAATCTCAATAGGGATTTGTGTGTGTGTGTGTGTGTGTGTGTGTACCTGTATATGTGATTCTTCTTTTGTAAGTACTACCAGCACAACTGTGATCCTGCAAAAGGGAAGAACTCTTTTAAATTTCCATTTGCAGATGTTTTTAAGATCAGAGATTTACTTCAAGATTTGAAGCAAAGATGGGAATTTCAGCAGCCATCACAAGTATCACTGCTTGTACAGAAGGCATTTTGTTTATGTGCATATCATTTCTCTCTATAAATCTGAAAAAGAGGTTTTTGTTTGTTTGTTCTCTGTTGATTTACATCCCTGGATTCCTTGCTTGATTGTTGGATACTGATCTCACGATGGAAACCACTATTAAGTTAAGCATTCTATATCACAAAAGTTTTGTGCCGTTTTTTTTTTTCAATTTGGAAAAGGATTCTTAGAAAATTCCAAGGTGGATGCTAGTCTTTACAAAAGAAATAGTGAAACTTAGCGAAACCATGACACCTTCTTTGCAAACTTAAGGAATTTTGTCTGCCTATGGCTGTCCTCGGAGCTTGTCAACAGGAATGAGGCATCTGTCCTATGTGGAACAGTCCCCCATTTTATAATTTCCATGCTCTCCAGGGGAAAACAAAGCAACAAAGTGACATGAAACCAAGCATGACCATTAAAGTCAAATAAGCAGAAATCATTGGGATGTGGGTAGGTGGTCAAGAGGTGTGCCCTGAACTCCAGAAAAGGGACCAGACAGAAGCTTCTTTAGTGGAGGGCATTTTTTGGCTTGGGTACAGTACTGTCCTCTATGAAACTTTATTGTGCTGTGTCTGAAGTTATTATCAAATGACATGAGGCCAGAGTGCCCTACAAGGACAGCCAAATTCCCTGCAGTTTGCTGACTCTCAGGTCTCTCCTTAAACTGTGCATGTGCATATGTATAAAACAGTAGGCTGCATGGAGGATGGTACAGTGCTTTGAAATGGTGCCTACTTGTTAAGCGTTCCTGGAAGTCTGGATATCTTATCTCTGTGATTTAACTTCTGTCCAGTCATGGTTTATTGAAGCTGGAGGGCATTGTTTTGACATCCCTGCACACATAGGGCACCATGACTCTGACTCCCCATTACATGGTAAATAAATCTTAAATATATTGGGAAGGTTTAGCACACAGTAGCTTTGAAGAGAAAATATTTTTGAAAAAGGTACTCTAGGTTCCTGCTGAATTTTAATTTTTTATGACAGATGAACAAATAACATATATTCTGGAAATAAGATGGGGTTTTATTTTAAGTGTTTTGAGAAAAAAAGTACCTCTTATGAATCTAAAAGTTGGAGATCATTTCTTTTCCAATTTATTTAACTGGTTCTTCTTTTTTCAGCAGTTTAGCTATAATGCTAGTGCTACAATTTTCTTTACCTTATATCAAAAACAACCTTACATAATCTACATACATGAATATATTCGGGTGCTCAATGATTCTAATAGGCCACAGTGTAGATACTGCATGATGCATGGTCAACCTGATAAACCCTTAGGAAGCTGAAAATACCTTAATTTGATAATACACTGAACTCCCCTAAGCTTGAGACAGTGTCCAGTGTCACTTCTGAACTACATCTAGTTGGGAACTGTCGCATTCTGCCTTGACAAACATCACAGAAATGGTAGCCAAGGGTAAAGTCAGAATTTGAAACAGGATGTGCTACTTCTGAGGGCTGTAAAATCATAACAAATTCATAAAACCCTAAGCCAGGCTACCCTAAGTGAATTTTATTCTACCTTCTACATAGGGAAATGGTTACAAATAACAAGCCCCAAGTCATGATAATCTGAAGACATAGACAACACAAATACAATTGTCTCCTTGTATTATCTACATTTCATTGTATTTTCAATTACGTGTAGATATGTAGTTGGGTAAAGAGAAGGTTGTCTATGTTAGTGGAGAAGAGTACATTAGGTTCAGTGGAGTTAGAGTTTCAAATGATCATGACCCATCCTATGTGGGTGCCAGGAATTAAACTTGTATCCTCTACAAGAGCAATGTGTGTTTGTTTTTAACTATTAAACCAACTTTCAGTCCTCAAATCTCCTTCTTTTAAAAAGTTGAAATGTTGTCATGATATGGACTGTTTGAAGGAAGCACTTTGTCAGCTCTATGATGGTGCTGGAAGGAGCAGTCCAGCTGTGTATGGAACACTGAAGGAGAGATGGAGTACCTCATCTTCATCTTCCAGGTTGTAGCCTTTTAAAGAATACTATATGCTGTAACTGTCTTATTCTTATGAAAAATAATGCTCTAGACTTATACTTAAAACATGTTCTGGTTCTTTTTTTTGCCAACTTGACACAAGGTAGAGTCATGTGGAAAGAGTGAACACAAATTTCTTTCATCAGATTGGCCTATAGATAAATCCTTGAAAGAAATTTTTTGATTAATGATTGATGTAGGATGGTCCAGTCCTCTATGGACAGTGCCATCCCTGGGCAGGTGGTCCTGAGTTGTATGAGAAAGCAGACTTAGCAAGCCATGATAAGCAGGGCAGTAATCTGCATTCCTCCCTTGTATCTGCTTTTGTTCCTGCCTCTAAATTCCTACCTAGACTTGCATCATGTTGTACTTACTGACTGTAAGATGAAATAAACCTTTTTCCCCACAGGGTATTTTTTGTCACAGTGTTTATCACAGCAATAGATAGAAAAAGAGGCTAAGACTTGACCTCACCTCACAAAACCTGGCTCTGTAATCCATCCAGAAATGAAAGGCTACAAAGACAAAGCTGGAAACATTCTCCATCTCTCATCTAGAGCTTGTCTTGCCCCATCATCCATATTAGCAGGATGCATAGGCAGCATGCACAAATTCAACCTCTCTGACCTCAGTCTTAGGAAGAAGAGTAGTTAATGAGAAGAAATAAATGCAGATGCTGGACAAGCCTGCATGGCCACTGATCTCCCTACTCTGATCAACAAAACAGTAAAAGTCTGTTCGAGGTGGTGAGGTCAGTGTTACTGTTGATCTTTGTAGACCTTGGCTTCTATCCCAAGCCTGTCATGATGTATTTTACTCAATATAAAATTGCCCAGCCGTTCTTCAATGTAGCCCTGTTGACTCTATAGCCTGTTCTTAAAGTGACACTTAGGGGTTGGCCACATGCTGTGTGTGGAGAATATTATTTCTCTTTATTTGTTAAAGTTATTTAGGTCATTAACCTTTTTCATAACCCTTTGATCTGTCTCGCCAATGGCTTCAGTATAAAGACAGAAATAATTGACCCATTGTCCAGAACCATTCTAATAAGAAACCCCACAGTGAAGCCCTCTTGGAAACAATCTCCCTAGTTATGTGTCAGCTATCTTGATGAAATGCTTCCTTAATGTCTTATACCCTGGAGGCTAATTCAAGGATGCAAACTGCCCAACTACTTCACAAACTGTTCCACAGTTTTCTACAGCGTAGAAAAATAACCACACATTGAGAATCCTGAACTGAGCTACTGACCACACTTTTTGCATCAAGAAGTAACAATAATATAAAAACTATTTCATATCTTGCTTAAAACTCCTGCCTGAGGATGAGACTACACAGAAAGGAAATATGCAATATATGGAGCCAGAGGTAGAGCCAGTGATGTTCATAGACTGCGGGTTCAGTAACAGGAGTTCAGATAAATATAATCCATAGTGGACACCATATCTTTTCTCTTTAAAGTCTAAAGATCTGCAAAAATCTTTTCAAAGTGTATGCACAGGAAACTTGGCAAAAGCACAGTATCTTCTTAAGTTTTCTGACACTGCCTGCTCCATTCTGTGTGGGCAGCATAAGAAAAGTTCCTCCACCGCTACTAACTGATTTGCGATGTAAACATATTTGCATCCTTCTAGAAAGTTTGGGTTATTGCAAGACCCAGTGCCTTTATTTCTCAAATTCTGAAGATGTATGAAAATCACTGAGTCTCACCACACATACATCTGAGCTCATTGAATTAACATGGACATCACCATAAAGTTTGTTCAAAATGTCCACCCCAGGGATAGAGAGATAGTTTAATCAGTAATGGTTTTTGCTATATACACAAGCATAAAAAACTACACCTGAAACCTAGAACCCATGAAAGAAAATCTAAAGAAGGTAGCTTATTCCTGCAATGCTAGTACTGAGGAGGCATAGACTTAATAAATCCTCCAGCTTCCCAAGAAGCCATCCCATCAAGCTTCTTGCCAGTGAGAGACCCTGTCTTAAAACAGGAAGAAGTATGACATCTAGAGAACAGCAACTGAAATGGCACTGGCTTCTTGGAAAATAGCACCTCCGCAGACACACATACAGTGGTTTCTGCTGTGTGAGATCACGTAAGGCAGAAACACTGGGACTGTCCATTTACCACATTATTCAGAATCTAATCTGCTTCTCCAAAACACTACACCTTACCCACTTGAGTCAGCCTACTCTTTGACACCTCAAGTACCTTCCAAGTTAATAGGTACTTCCAAATATTGTTCTTGTCCAGCCAGTAATAGCAGATGTCCCTTACCCCCAGGAAATCAGGATAACGGTGTTTATAAGTAAGGTGTGCATGTTACATGAGAACTTTCTGTGTTCCTGTAGCCACGGTGACAGTGGCATATCTCTGTAGCTGTAATCATGGTGACATCGAATAACTTTTTATATTGAACATATTACACATAGTTAATATTCAGCTACTCTGATTTCTTATGGGTTCAGTCCTTAACCAATCTGAATTTTAAAAGTCTACTTTTTACCTATGCGTTTTCTTCAGTTGCTAAATAATGGCCAGGTGCTGAGCTCTGAGGCACACTGAGATACTTCTGCCTTACTCTGGGGTTCTATAAACCATCTGGCATTACTGAACTAGCAAGACAGAATCTCACACCTACGTTTTTAAGGGCACTTCAGGGTGGCCGATGCATTTGCACTATCCATAGGCCATGAAGCAGACTCATCCTTTTGTCTGGGGAGAGTTTTTACGAGGCTGTCTCCATTCAGATATTGGTTGATAATAGCTTTAGAATGCCTGAAAATTGGAGGCTGAAGAAACTTAAAAAGGAAGATGGAGGTTTGCACAGATTCTACTGCCTCTTAAATTTCACAAAGGAAGACGGTGTTTCCAGTTATTCCAATGCCACAAAAGATCATTTAAAAAAAATCCCAGTGTGAAGTATGTGTGTACTCATTTGCCTTTGGCAAAAGAAAAAGGGAAAAATAACTGTAACCCTGTAATTAAAATGACTTTAGTAAGAGAGAGTAATAAACTATCTATGACACAAATGCAGAAGAGGGAGCATTTTCATCAGGAAGAGAGTGGAGGCATCCAGAGAGGTTGGGCATGGGAGAGGACTGGGAAGAAGGGGTAAGAGAGAATACAGCACGATGGCATATTTATATGCTAATTTAATGCAAGTTTTAAAGGTCATGCTTAGTTCTCTTCCATGTGCTATTTTAGCATGCTCTTTACTCTTACGTCCTCCTACAAGCCACGGGGACCTCCTGAAAGCCCTGGTTTCTAGTTCCTCTGCTTCCACTGAACCAAAGTTAGCAGTGGCTTTTTTCCTGCTTGCTTCTTCTCAGATGGATCAAGGTTTTCCTTTATCCCAGTAGCCATTTTGTTAACCTTTCACACATTAATATAAAACATACATACATACATACATACATATTTATAATTTCCTTTTGTAGCATTTATAGATCCCACTTTCTATGGTAATAGTCTTAAAATATGGGAAGAACCAGAGAACTCGTCAGAGAGTCTGGCTACCACTGCAAGGAGAATCCTACTCCTACCAAAGAGAAAGGCTAAGCAAATCCTAGCACTGAGAAAGTGTCAGCTGTATAAAGAATCATGGAATCAAACCGTCAGAATGAGGTCAAAACTGTGAGAGAGCAAATCAAGTAAGATAGCTGGGTGGGACAGGATATACACTTTGGAACACGGAGGAGACAGGATGAAGAGCTATGAACAAGGGTTCCAGTTTGCAGGCCGCCGCCCGGAGTGCCCATCTCATACTGTGTGCTTGAGAGGGCTGCCAGGGTACTTGAAGCTCTAACACGTTTGGATTGTACAGTCCTTTGGGTTTCTGGTAGAAGACGGAAGACAAAATTGTAATGGAGGAAGGCTTGAGACCAGGTAGGAGTGTGAGGAAGGGTGCAGAGGAAGTGCAAAGTCTCACAAATATGCTGCCCGGAGAGCTCTGACCACAGTGCTGGCAGGAGTTGCCTCTTTTTCAGACGCAGGGTTTAGAAAGCTGCATTTCTAAACTATTTGGTTTGTTGCTCAACAGTAAAACGAGTGAGCTGTGTTCCATAGAATTGGCCGTTTGGATGAAGACTCTTTACCACTGAACTGCCCTAACTCAGCTGGGTGCGTTGCTAATGGTGCGGTTCTATTTAGGGCATATTAGGGCAGGTGTCCTTTATAATCCCTCAAATAACAGCCCGGCGTGGACCGAGGCGCTATTTAATGCTCAGTAACTCACTTAACCAAATCCAGACTGTTCCTCTTCTATATGGCAGACAGAGGCGAATTATGCTTCTGGATGACTGCTTATTCACTGAGAAATAAATAGCAAAATGTCAGATTACAAACATGATGGAACAGAGAGAGCTTTTCAAAATCGGAAAATAAAATGGGGATTTTTTTCTTTTAGTTTGCTTTTCTTTGGTGCACCAGGATAGCGCCAGTATAGCCTCTTATTGGCCTTATGGGTCTTGCTTTTCTCTACCACTCTGGTCAGCCTACGACCATGGATGCATTCAGTTGGGTAGCAGCTCGCCCAGAAAGAATCAAACCCTGTTAACTTCAGTTGACCTTCCGATCACTTTCAAAACAACCAGAATAACAACAGCAGCCCCAGTAACAGCAGCCATAAACACCCCCTGCCCTGGCCTGCCTTCTCTCCCTTTTATTTTATTCCCCTTTGATGGCAGTCAATGCAAAGGACAAATCTGTCATTAACTATTTGCAAATGATCAGTTACTCACCGCAGCTGTTTGCTGGCCCGATGGCCATGCCAAACACAGCTGCTCAGATACACTAGCCCAGTCTAGCTGGGAAGCTCCCACACATCTGCAACTTCCCCCAATTGCCTCAGGAAGAACCAGACAACTGAACCTCAAGTCAGCAGGAGAAGTGTGGTTTTTTACAACTGCAGGCTTCCCACATCTCCACTTTTGCTTTCAGCGTCGCATGGGGAGACAGGCTGATGGGGTGATGGGTGCCGATCAAGTAGCCTTGCCTCCTGTAGATGCCACTGCTGTGAGGACAGAGGGGAGGAAACCCTCACTAGGTTCCAGGGTGGTTACTGAGGAAATCAGCACAACCGCTGCGTGGGTCCTCTGCATTTTACAAACAGCAACCAGCTTCATGCTTCCACTTATTAATTTTCCTCAGCTTCTAAAGGTCAATGACCTGGCTAGCCGAGATTCACAGATAACAGGTGCAGAGCCTCCACTGCCTGCCTCCATGGGACATCTCTCTGTCACTTTTATTTACTGAATCAATCCACCAGTGTCCAGCAGGAGAACAACAGCTAAATGGCCATTAATTGTGGGCTGATGTGCAGATGAAACAAACCTCCTAAGGGACTATAAACCTTTGTTCCTTCCCCTCCTCCTGCTCTCACTGCGGGATCAGCAGTAAATCATATTGAAATTCATCCCCTTATTAAAAACGTACCCTGAGGGCCGTCTCAGGAGAGCCACGCTAACCTCTCAACATCCTTTCCTCCTAGTCCTCTCTTCCCTCCATCTGTCCCTCTTTTCTTCCTTTCTTTGTTTCTTTTTGATTAATCCTTTTCATCTTTTCTTCTATGGTTTTTCTGTCTCTCTTTATTTTCCCTCACCTGTGTGTGTTCATCCCTGGAGATAATGGCCTTGTATTAGTTATGTCAGGTCCCAGGCAACATTATTTTCTGTTTTCTCTTCCCCATGTATATATGGTGTGAGTATACCTACAGCTGATAATTCTATGGGAAACAAGATGGAAAAGGGAGGAAAAATTCTCCCCAAAAAGGAATGCTTGTTTTTTGCTTCTGCTTTTTTCATTATTCTCTAGAAAAGCTCTTTAACTCCTCCGAGTGCAAAAGGAGCTTAATTAAAGTGTAAAAGGGAATTTTAAAGTAAGCAATAGACAAAGAAGAATTCCAGTGGACCTGTGCTTTGGGAAAAGCCCTAGGGAACACATGTAAGACTATGGCATTATCTCTCAGACATGCCCTCTATGCTGCCTTGGCCTCTGGCAGCCAGCCATTGATGTCATTTGGCCCAGGGGCCACTAGGGAGGCAGCCTCCTGCTCAGTACTAACTCCCTAAGCTGGTCTCTACAAGATCCCAAGTCCATAGTGGATTTTAATAATATTTTTATATTAAGTATAATCTTTTTTCTCCCTTTCAAAATGATGGATGTTTTGTATTAAGAAATAATCTGCATTTTAACATAAATAATATTTTTCTGTAGTCTTAGAAGGATTGGATGTGTAGAAGAATATGCCAAATGGATGATACAGATTCAGTTATGGAAATCACAAAAGAAGACATTTCCTCAGCTAGGCAGTGGTTAAGGGGAGAAGGAAAGGTGGATGAGAGCAAATCATTTGTATTCTACAGTTGGGATAAGGAAGAACCCTGGCATTCGTTAGAGTAATCTGTCTGCCCAGTTGGGATAAGAGCCATACAATTCACACTTGCTCAGACCCCATTTCCACTGACTGACTAGCAATCGGCATCTTTGTGAGCCCATGACACAGTATGGAGTGGCCTACAAGGACTCAGCCACACTTACCTGCAGACACCTAATGAAATATTGATAGCTAAGAATAGTCACAGATGATGTTGCCTAGTCACTCAAAACTCCAGAATACCTCAAGAAGAACCGGTTTCAAAAATGTAATATTGGAAATATAAAGTAAATGGTATTTGTCTAGTAATATTTGTAAAATGTTTTGGAGAGAAAATAATGTGATTTTAGGGATACAATATTTAAATAATAGCTCAGAATTCGTATCTAAACTCTTCCATGCTGATGAGAGTCTGAGTGTGTCAAGTTTTCATTTACCTCCTCAATAAGCCCAAAGTACATGGTTCATAGAATTAGAACAGAGAACAAGAAGTAGCACAGCCTCTTCCTCTATGAAGCTAAGTATGAGCTTGAAAAGTAAAACCACTTTCCACATGTGCTGATATGAGCAAGGCTTGAGACAGGGTGTGATGTGGAATGTCCTTCTATATGCTATGAATATGTATTCCTCACATTGGTTAATAAAGAACCTGCTTTGGCCTATGACAGGGTAGAATATAGCTAGGTAGGAAATCCAAACAGAGACAGAGAGAGAAAGAAGGCCAAGGTAGAAAGAGACGCCAGTGAGCCACTCATAGGACAGGATGCCAGAACACCTGAGGTAATGCCACGATCATGTGGCGATATACAAACTATTAGAAATGGTTTATTTGTAAGTGAGAGCTAGCCAGTAATAACTTCAGCCACTGGGCAAACAATTATATTAGTATTAGCCTCTGAGTGACTGATTATCCCATACGTTGTTTCAGGGACCTGCTGGCAGGAGAGAAACCGGTCCAGTGGGCCCAGATGAGACAGAGAGAAGCCTCCCGCTTCCAGGGTGACTGTGGTTGACTTTCTGGAGGGCAATGGATAGTCACCAATGTTGGTGACCTTTGGGATGTAGGCTGTTACTGCATTGCAGCTCTACCCACCACATTTTGCTTTCCTCTTTAGGTAGTAGGATGAGGGTGAGACTTGTTCAAGACAGACAGTCACCCTGTTAGCAACAGCAGCAATAGCATTTCACTCCAGCAGGCTTCTTAATTATCCCGATAGTGTAAAAGGCTGCATTCAAAAGGTTAAGAGCTAGTAAGTACAGGATTACAATAAAGTCGATGCCATGAGTTTGAAGTAAGGAGATCAGCATGCAGTATGGTCTCCACTTGGTTTGATCTTCTCCAATGAGTATGGACAGTCAACAACAGGGAACTATGGAGCAAAGAAAAATAGAGTAGAAAAGTAAGGAAGAAGGCAACACTTTATACAGGCTGCTGCGGAGGCCCCAGTAAAGACATCTCAGCTCAAGAGCAAACATTTTAACAAGTACACACACAGAAGTCTTTTAATCACTTTTGCATTCTATTTTTGTTTTTCATTTTTTGATATGGTGTTTCTCTGTAGCTTTGGAACCTATCTTGGAACTAGGTCTTGTATACCAGACTGGCCTCAGATTCACAGAGATCTGCCTGTCTCTGCCTCCTGAGTGCTGGGATTAACAGGGTGTGTCACTACTGCCTGGCTCTTGCTTTTGCATTCTTGTAGCCCATGGATGTCATGGAAGAACATATGTTTTCTTTTATCAGCTCAACTACAAGATCACCCTTTGAGCTTTAGTAAATCAGGTGACAATTTCAGTTCTCATGCTCCTCATCTCCCATATCAGAGATTCTAAATGAATTTTATTTCAACTGCTTCCAGTTCATCATTCTGATCAGCAAAGTTAATATTAAAGATACAGAGTGGCAACTAATCTCCATTGTTAACTTGACTAGACTTGGAATAACATAGGATACACACTTTGGGGTGTAACTTTAAGGAAAGTCTCATTTTGAATGAGGATTGGGGTTCCAGACAACAAATAGGAAACCAGAAGAAATCAAGCTGAGTACCAGCATTCACTCCTCTCTACTGTCTGTCTCATTGCTGACTCAGTTTGACCAGTTCTCCATGATCCTACCAACATGTATTCCCCATTAAGGTGGACTGTAATTCTGGACAAAATATCCACCTTTTTGTTAAGTTGCTTATTTCATATGCTCCAACACAAGATTGAGAAAAGTTACTGTCGATGAAGTGTGCAGAAAACTGAGCTGGATGGTGTGACATCATTGACTTGGTTTGTAAGGTTTGCTGTTTTGTTGTTGTTGTTCCTTAAATTAACTGGCAAATTAAATTGTGCATGTGACATTATGGAAAAACTGAGGAGAACCAACATTGATGATAATACCCACAGTGCAGTAAAATGTATATCCTTAAAAATTCTCAAAATTGTTAAAGTACAATGTTACAAAAATTACAAACTATGGTTCCTTCAAGTGTCTAAATCATGTGTATGAGTAAGGCTACCCTCAGAACTGCAGATGGGTAAAAAGGCTGGAGACAGACATTTAATGTCAAGAATCTGGACAGGTTTCCATGAAGAGCAACTGAGCCCTTGAAATGTCAACGTGTGGAGCAAAGATGGCTTCTCATTAGTGGTGACTGGCCTGTCATCATCTGTTGGATAATAATGAAGTTGAGTTATATTTCTAGCATCTATCATTATAACAAACTAGTCATGAAGAAACCATTAGTGACTAAAAGATCAAATTTAGCAAAAAGACCGCACTGATCACAGTCATGTTGATTTTGATAGCTCTGAAATGAAGACATTTCCTTGTCTCCAAATCTTCTCCACATCCTGTGTGGAAGTTCAAGTCTGCCTTCATAATTTCATAGCAGAAGCAAAAACAAAGTGTTTTAGCACCCTAAATGGAAGAGAGAATATTTGTTTCCTATCTTGATTCACACTGGAAGCAGATTGGCACCTGCAGAATTTACAAGGATTTATATCAAATCTACAAATTAATTCGACAGTTCATCTGTCATATTAAATAAGTTCTTATCACACCACACGCCATGTCCAGTGATAGCTTCTAACAAGACAGAGAAATTGTCTGCCTGAATGAGGTCTACACATTTCTCTTTGTTATAGGAAACAGACATACAGACATAGTAAGATCACACATATGAGAGTTCTGTTCTCAGAAGACAGAAAGAGAAACATGGTTCATGAACCAACCTAAAATAAAAATCCCTGATTGTTCCCTGAGAACTGTGTAAACCTTAACTCCCATCTTCTGTCAAAAACTCTATTCAAGAGGAAAAGCATTACACATTTTGATAAACAAAACTTTCTTCACAACACTATCTTAAAAAAGTCTATCACCACATGTATTTAAGTTTCAGCACCGTTAAGGGACAGTTCATGAATATTCTTTAAAGTTTTCGTTATTTCAAGGGGTTAAAATGGTATAGGAGGAGTGTTTTGTGCTGAGAAATCTTATGTCACTGTCCAATGTAATATATAATATACTTGTTAAGTTCACAGGACAAAGCTCTGCCATGTTCTAAAAACTCAAGCTTCAAGGCTGTTGGAGGAAGGCCGCTTGTTAGTTCCTGACTGCCCAGCTAGCTTAGACCCAAAATAATCACACAGAAATGGAATTAATTAAATCACTGCTTGGCCCATTAGCTTTAGCCTCTTGTTAGCTAACTTTTATATTAACTTAACCCATTTTTATTAATCTGTGTATCACCACGTGGCTGTGACTTACTGGGTAAAGTTCCCAGTGTCTGTTTCTGGCGGTTCTATGGCTTCGCTCTAACTCTGCCTTCCTCTTCCCATGCTATAAGCCAAGCCAGTTTTTTTAATTCATTAACCAAGCAAAGCAACACATAGACAGAAGGACCTCACACACCATTTCTCCTTTTCTGTTTAAACAAAAAGAAAGGCTTTAACTTTAACATAGTAAAATTACATATAACAAAACTGTTATCAACAAAGAATTACATTTGCAATATTTATATCTACTTTATTTTTATCATAACTAAGGAAAACTATATTTATTCTTTAACTCCATCAAAGACTCCGAAAGGATATACTATGACTTAAGTTAACAGGAAGTGCATTGCAAGCAACTTCCACAATTATAGAATTGAAAGAGACATCTCATTACCTGGACAGTCACCCAAAGTTCTTCTGTACCGTTGGGGCATCCGTCTTCAACCTATAGGTCCATAGTATCTAGCAGACATTTCCATAAAGCAGGAAATTTCAAAGACAGTTCCACCTATACTAGCAGATTGTCTATCACATTTTTTTTGTGTGTCCTGCAAAATGTCTGGCAGACTTTTTCATGAAAGAGGAACCCCAAAGGACCATCTCACCTTTAGGCAAGTTTAACAGTCATTTCTCTGTGGGCACTGCATGTATAGTTAAACAGTTCAGACATGAGCAGTTTCTTGCCCAAATGGATAGCAAACTTCATAAGGAGCCTCTTTGATGCCCATCTTCCTCTTGAAGTAATTAGTGTTGCCAGGAGCAGATGTGTCTCATGGTTACGAAAAGTCTTAGGCTCTTAAAACATTTTAAATGCCACATTCTCTAGTCTTTGAAAGACTTGAAGAATGCCTATCCATCTAAACTATATCTCTGTACATCTAGAAAATCTAACTAATATGACTATAAGCTTAACTATTATAAATGATTATCTATTAACTTATATTTCTTAATTATACATTACATTTTAAATGAGCTGAACAAACACAATACCTTAATCAAGAACAGAAATATACATACAATAAAATTGATCTTAAATTTGTATCAATAAACCAAGATCCATACCAATGCAAACCTGTATAGCATATATACCTTTAAATGTAAAGAAGAATTTACAAACAATATTTGGGAATATGGGCATAGTTTTGTTTGAACTTCTTCCTGACATTTGGGGGCATTGTTAATCAGGTCTTTCATGGTGTATTTGTGTATAGATTCAAAGTAATTTTTTGGGGGTGTTCATGGCAACCTCTCAGAAGATCATGGTCTATCAAACCAAATTAGCCTGGAATGAATCCACAGGTTTTTATCCTCTGTGAAACAAAATAAGAACCTCTTTTCCAAAACAATATATTTATTCTTAGACCCAAATTCTGAACTCAAGATACCTTGATAATATACATGGTGGTTTAGCTTAGCAGACCATACAATGAAATGTCTCCCTGTACTTAGCTCCTTCACAGTCAAAAAATTCAAATAAAACACAATAATATACATAATCCAGACTCTCTGCATATAGTCTATCTTTACATGTCATATTTTTCTTTACTCCTTTGATTCTATGACTGTCTATACTCATTAACCAATAAAAGCAACACATAGACAAAAGGACCTTCCACACCACAAAAGTATTTCCTTTGTGACTCTCAGCATAGATCACTATGAAGGCTCTTCATGAGGCAGTACTCTGAGCTTTATTGCATTCCCATGTAGCCATCTTCAGAGTTGGGGAATCATTTGTTAATTAAAGATTAAATCAGGAATGTACTCTTCTCCTTACAAAAGAAAGACTCTGGTCCCAGAGGAGCTGTGGGTATCAGTTTTCTGCTCACAGGGCAGTGTCTGCTTCTTTAAAATGACTCCACCATGTGCAAGTTTTAATCTGTCTCTAGAAAAATCACTCTGGGTGTTTCTTCATACTGGACTGATTGCAATTAAGAGAACTGTTCAGCATCCCAGAGGTAATGGGCACCTTTTCTTAGTAAATCTTACTGAAGTGCTTCAGATTACTAGAACATGACTCTGGACTATTTAATAGAAAAAATATGAAAAAAATCTCTGAATATCTAGATATCTACAAGGCCAGAAAAAGTATTCATCTTTGTGTGATTGTGAATTACCCATAGAAAGATTTTTATTTGATATATATATATATATATGTGTGTGTGTGTGTGTGTGTGTGTATTAAATACATATATTTGTCTTTGTATTGTTTCCATCCAAAGAGAAAGAAGTGATGCCCTTATTTAAGATACAAAGAAACCTGCAGTGATAATACATGTCGATGGGGGACTAGGCCTGGAAAGAGGTTTACAGTGCCCTTGGGAGGCAGCAGGGACATATACACAGTTCTAGAAGAGAGGTCACCATGCTCTTACTTCTGTTTTCATAATAATGATAAGATCTGAGCAGAGTCCACTGTGATGGGTCCGAGCACACTTGCATGCTATCGGTATCAATGAGATCTTTATGCTGATTGGAATTTCATAAGAGCTGAGAAGCCTATAGGAATTTCAGATAACAACAAATGTCGCTGTAATGAAAACAGTTTGAGAGTGAGGCAGATTTAATCTCTATCCTCTGTGACAAATCAATCTAATCTTGTAAAGCCATGGAACACTGTATTTTGGCCTCAACTCTAAATCCATGTTATTCTAGATTGTTCTCTTGGTAACTTTATCCTTTGTTTGCAGTCTCTGCAACTATCCATGCTCCACTTTCGGTGCAACGATCTCATTCTGATAAAATCTTTTGAGCCATTTTCACTTATATGTGCTTTTAAACTTCTAAGCTGTCATGTGATGTTTCTCAAAGAAACATCTCTTCACATCAGATGAAATGAAAAACAAAAGAGTGAAGAAAAGATTCCATCCAATTCCAGTATGGTGAAGAAATGGCTTTATTGGGATTATAAACATGATCATGTGAGTTAAACGCAGCTGCACCACCCAGAATGATACTTCTGCCCAAAGTCAATTTACACAATCACAGGGGAGGATTTGTGTGGTTTTCTTGGAATTCTCCCAGATCTTGTGGGATCTTGTGAGTCTCATCACCCTTCCCTGAGTGTTCCATGAACATGTGATGTCCTGAGCTTCTCATAATGGATGTCAGAGCTTCTTTGCTTTGGGATGACATGGTCATACCCAAATTGAGGACATCACCTGCACTCACCTTCATTTATTGTGTTTTCTTTGCTCTAAAACCAGTTGTTTATCTTGCTGCCTCATCTGCCACATAATTCTTCCATTTATCTTTGGGTTTCAGTTCAAACAAACATTAGATCTGTTTCATAGAGTGTCCTTGTCTCTCTTTTGTCGGTTTAACACTTCTCCAAGCATGTTGCCATGGTAGCCTCATTCTAATGCTATACTAATGAGGGTTTGGTAAGCAACTGCTAAGCTCTAGGCGCTGTACATGATTTCAATTTAAGACATCATGGAGAACGTGTTTTAGACTGTAATTTCTTTTCATGTAGGATTTTCCTCCTAGCCAGTAGGCACAAAAGTGAAAGACTCTAATTATGGGTATGCCAAAGAAACCAGCAAGGTCCCTATGATTTGAAAAATTGTTCACTACTTCCCTTATTTACAAATTATTTAAGCAAAAGGAATTTCAAAGCCCTGATTCTGAGCGCAGTGACTTCATCTTCCTACTGAGTAATAGATCACTATCCTTCTACACATGCCATTTCATATAGTTACTAACTGTTCATTCATTTATTCATTCATTCATTCATCCACCAGACAGACAAACTTTAAGTACTTAGTCTGCAATCTGGAACTTTCCTTCCCCTGCCTTCCTTTTCACATCTTGTTTATTTCTTGTACTCTAGACCATTTCCTCAGGAATCAGGTATTATCACCTGTATTTTTCTCTCCCCATTCCCTGGAAAGTAAATAGAAATAAGTTCCTAAACAGGATTTATGCAGATCATGTATGTGCTATACATTATACCAGAATGGGAAGTCATGTCATCATTCTCCTATGCTTCATGTTGGCCTGATTAAGCTCATACTCTTGGAGAATTTTAGATTTGAGTCATGCTACAGTTTACTACCATATTCACCATCTGTAGGAAGTTTCCCAGTCTTCTATGAATGTCTTCAAAGCTGGAAGCCACAATGTATCTAGGGACATTTACACCATGTTTACTATCTCTACAGTTGCTTTCACAATTTTGGTGTTGTTTTAATATTGATTTTAAGTCAGCCTTCCTATCACTTTCTGGTACTGGAAAGTCAGTATAGTAAAAAATAATCAACATGTAATGAGTTGTAAAATCTTTTAGGAAAGCATATTTCTTTCTGGAAGAAGACTCTGAAGGTGAGCTGTGAGGGCGGCTGTCCAAGCTGCCATTGCTCTCTTTTTCCATCAGTGTGGATCAGGGTAAGGGAAGGGGAACTAATAATCCTTAGAACAATCAGGCACTCTCCTAGTTTTTGCTCTAAGTCATACCCTTGGGTAATTAACTTGCCTGTTGGATCTTGGCCGCCATTGACACATTTTGCTGTCCTGGTTTGTGTCAGTTAATCAACGCTGAGAGAACCTGCTGTGACATAACTCTCTTCTAGGCCCAGTGGAAACATTAACTAATTGTGGCCATGGCAAAACACTAAGCAATGTTTATCCCAGGGTTTATTGCTAAAGAAAGATCAAGAAAAAAATATGGAAGTCAGTAATCAGTTTCTTCATCCTATATTGAATTCTTCTAAAAGGTTCTGGGGGTGAAATTGCAAATGACTACTCCACTCTTCTATTCCATTGAACAAGAATGCAGGACTAACTATTTTAAGACTATAGAACCCTGGCACCCTGATAGTGGGTAGGAGGCCCCATCGCTAGTCTCATGTTCTTGAGATTTAATTTTCTTGCTGCCTGTTTGTTTGTTCTTGGCCTAAATACAAAACAAGAAAACAAAGAAAAGTTTACATGAGCATAAATATTTATAATTCTGTGAACATGTTTGAAAAGTTAAAATCAAAATAGTTGTTGAGATTTTCAAAACATAAATAAAATATCAAGCTGAAGTCAGATCTTACCATATGTTTCCAAAAGATGTTAATACAGGATTTTAGAAACACACTAAATGCCACAAAGAAGTGGCAGTTGCAGTCATATTGGGGCAAGGTGTGTTGACTGTCAGGCTTTACTTGGTAGACTTTTACTTTTCCTATGGAATATTATTTTTTTTTCTTCTGGAGTGTCAATTACACTGGGGGGGGAGAAACTGTGTATCCTTGAGTTTTCTGTTCCTTTTTCTCTTTGATATATTTTTGCTTTTTGAAATTAATATGTAATTCAATCATTTCTCTCCTTCTGTTTGTCCCTACAACCCTTTAAAAATGCACTCGCTCTCCTCTCAAATTCATGGTCTCGTTTTCCTGACATTTTTGAAATGTTGATATATGTGTGTGCATATATATATATATATATGTGTGTGTGTGTGTGTGTGTGTGTGTCTGTTTATATATAGAAACTTTTATAAAGTTGCTCAGTCTGTATAATGTTACACACACACACACAAACATCCATTTGGTATTGGATAATTGAGGGGGTCTTTTTAGGGATGGTTCCTTATGTCTCTCTCAACTTTCTTTAGATAAATGTACCTCTCATCCCTCATCAAAACAAGTCTTCTTTTCAAAAGATAGAGATCACCACAGATAACAACTGATTGAGATACAAAGAACAAATGATCTTCTGAGGCCAAATCTCAAATAATAGATCTACAATACAACTCATGCACCTAATGTTTAGGCAATATTCTACAGAAGGTGTCGCATAACCTAAAAGCTAGGGGAATAGGATGTCTTCTGTTAGGTCACATCTTGAGATGACAGAGAAGCTACTACATGAAGTCCCAACAGCCTGACTGGATAAACAAGACCTAAACAATTATGACAGCAAAATACATGCTAACATGAAAGGGAGAAATATTACAAGATATCAAGTCCAGACAACGAGCTATAGTTCAGATCTGTGTGTTTTCTAGCTGAGGGCAGAGACGCAATAGTAGAGATGTGACAGGGGAGGGGATGAGAGGAGGAAAGGAATGAAATGAAACCCCCTTCAACTGAGTGAGCTGGTGAGTAAGCACATGAGACTAACTAGCAGAGGCTTTTTCATGCTCTGGACTCCAGATGTGTCCTGAGAATTAATGGGGTCTTTCCTGACACCCATGGGGAATAATTTGTCATGGGAAGCCTCTCGCCTAGAAACAAGGTAATGGCAATGAAGTTTTGGTTAGAGAACAAATGAAAGAGAAACATTCTTCAAAGGTAGTTTTGGGGATAGGAGACAGGGGAACTAGAAAGTGCATATGTGCTGGTGAGTTAAGGGATTTAGAATGAGATTTCTTAACCCGTGTATTGGGACACAGCTAAAGATGTGAAAATAGAGGGAACATTTTCAGTAAGAATGCTCAGGTATGGTATACAGTCCACCAATGTACAGAACAGGCTAATAAGATTGTCCTCTGCCTGATCCACACATGAATAATATGTTTTCCCCTAAGAACTGAGTGTTGACAAAGTCCATTTTAGTCATGGAGACCAGTATTTGTGTTTTGCCTAAAAAAAGACAGTTATGGAAGATGCCTCATTTCTGGTGGTCCTGGCTCTCTTGGCACAGCAATGAGTCTGTGGGCTTGAAGCAGAAGTCTGATCTGTACTGGAGAACCACTGTCTGCCTCACCCTAAAGTGGATCCAATTTACTCCCCTCTGCTAGACACTGTGGTGCCTGCCTTTGGCTTTCAAAGGGCAGAATATATCACCTCTAGGCAAAGGAAACTTAATCACCCCTGTGTACAATACTGTATTCTAAGAGCCCTTGGCCACCATTCTCACTTGCCTTTTCTTCCCCATTGATGCTTCCCTTTCTCTCAGTACTGTAACCCATCACAGTCTGGAAAGATGCAAAGCTGAGAACTCTTGACCACCTGTGGTCTCACTGCCATGCAGGGAACTACCTCGATTTCACAGATAGAGCCATGTCTTCCTTATAGAGTTAAAGGCCAAGGGCTTCCCACTTGGGACCTAGTGTGTTGAAAGCTTGGTCTTCAGACTATGGAATAAAGGGATCCCATTTAGTCATAAGGGATATTTGAGGAAGTCAGGTTGTCATTGATAGTAGGACTCTAGCTTCTTTTCCTCTCTCCCACCTTCCCTTTCTCTTTTCCTTCTCTTCCCTCCACTCTCCAGTCACCTGACATCTATGACAAGCACGTTTCTGATTGATCTGTGTTGTCACATTTCCAAAGAGAATAGCACCAAAGACCAAAGCCACTTTATATTGATTCCTTATAAAATATTTATCTCATGCATTTTGTCACAGGAAAGGAAATATGAATCTCACACACTAGATATTCCTGTGGATAACTGAAAGTTACAGAAGATTCAACCTCAAAAACAGCATGTATCTGTTGGGAGGACCACAAAGATAAATGCTGTGCTCACAACCTTCAATGTTGTGAATTAAAGACCACTGCCCCTTTGTTATTATGGCATACCAAATAAGTTGCTAACTTTGCTGTTCTTCTGTTCTGTAAAATGGGTTATTTAGGGAAAACCAGTTAAACCTCATGTGCAGTGTATAGTTTAGTTAGGTAGAAGCACAGGTGTCCCTACCAAGACCTGACCTAGATTGTCATCAGCAGAGCTTGGTAGGTGTTTATCATCTACCCTGTTTACACTGTAGTGTAATCAGACACAAATTCAAGTTTCTTCTTTCAGATCCTTGCTTTCTCCAAAGCTGCATCTCACCTACTGAGAAAGTAAGCAAGACTGTTATACTTTCTTCAGTGATTATACAGGTTGGAAAATTGAAAATATCTGAAATACAGAAAATAGATCGGAACTTTTAATTTTTATTTATTTCTACACATTACTGTGTCACTTGGTTTTAAATGAAATATCAATATTTCTTCTTATCAACAAAGTAACCCCATGAGGCATCTTAGCTTAGTATTTCCATTTGACTTAGTACTTAATGTTTAATTTTTCAATGTACATCTGTTTACTAAGCTAGTAAATGATACTTTTACAGCCCTGCTCATAGCCCAGATGCTTCCCAAAGTGCCTGCTGCAGAAAAAGGTGATACGTGATTTAAACGATGAGGCAGCTCTCACTTAGAGAAGCCTCCACCCATGTTATCTGAGATCTTTTTTCATATTCACAAGTGCCACTCTTTTTATTAGCTCTCATACTCAGGAAACTATATCTCTTTTTCAGAATTGCAAAGAGAAAATGAAATGCAAGATGGCAGATGCAATTGTTGAGTAGAGAAACAGAGAATTTGTTGGGCAGAAGTATTCAGTAAAGTAACCTGGGAACTCTGGTGCAGGATGACAAAGAAATCATGACTGCTCCAGTGCTGAGCTGCTTCCTGATCTTCTGGATGACCCCTGTCAACACTCCCGTCTTCATCATCTCCATCCTCACTCTAATCTCAACAGTAAACTGGTCCAAATTATCTGTCTCTGTGTTTTTCTTAATCAATGATTTAGTGTACAACATCTAATTCTTCTCCCACCACATACCTTCGAGTCTATTCATATCATTCCTATTTGACAAGAAAGAGAACTGAAGAACAATGGCAATGGATTTTTGATCCTATTGCACGTAATGGCTATGTGGGAGCCTAGGTAGTTTGGATGCTCACCTTAATAGACCTGGATGGAGGTGGGTGGTCCTTGGACCTCCCACAGGGCAGGGAAACCTGATTGCTCTTTGGGCTGAAGAGGGAGGAAGACTTGATTGGGGGAGGGGGGTGAAATGGGAGGTGGTGGCGGGGAAGAGGCAGAAATCTTTAATAATTTAATTAATTAATTAATTAATTAAAAAAAAGAATAAAAGTGAGGAGCTGCAAAAAAAAAAGAAAAGAAAACAGAAAATATCACAGCTATGCGATCATCTCATGATAATTCATCTTGAATCTTAGCATGTATTCTTGCATATGTCTGAGAAAATCATACCTGTACATATTTGCCTTCTGTCCAGCTCCAGGGGTGACTTTTAGTTAGTGGCTGAACTTTAAAATGTGTCCATGTTGGTGTAAAAAGAAAAACATGGCAGGATGATAGAAGTTATTGCAACATGTAAGATTCTGCTTCCATTAAGGATGCTTTGGAGATTTACTCTGTTCCCTGCAGGGATTATTTTATTTTTGCAGAAATCAGTGCATGTTACAGAAATTGTTCCTAATATCAGGAATTTGAACACTTGAGAGTCTAATATACAGATGCTAATCAGTGTCGCTATACTGTAACCGAGGCGTGAAGCAGGACAATGGAACTGTTAATGATCATAAATGAATCTCTTTCAAATTCTAAGGAGACTGTAGAAAGGGGAGGGAATTATACTTGAAGCTGGGTTAGGGGCCAGTAATTAACTGAACAAAAGGGATGAGGAGTAGTAGAAGTTCTTTATATGTGCAAAGACAGAATGTACAAATTGTCTTCCTGATGTGTGTTTGTCTCTCTTTTTAGAAAGGGCTCAGTAATGTGTATTTTGCAACCATGTAATCACAGTCAATGTTGTTTGGTCATTACAGATTGAGTTATTTGGAAAGAGTGTAAGCTTTGTCAGAGTAAGTCTTAATTCTTTATTCCTTTATTAGTATTAATTATGCACAGGCCCTTTGTGTAACACATTTAAAAAATCTTCCTTTCTATTATTTAATAGGTTTAAAATGTTCTCCTGCATCTCCGAGTATTAGTTTCTGGCCCTCCAATACACAGCAGAAGCAGCTTTACTCACCACATCCTGAGGGTGAACACGCAATTGCTCAGTCCAGGTGTTGGAATAACTGAGATAAATTAAATGAATCCTGAATGCTCCGTGGTCTCCACCTGTGTGGTAGGCTACCTTTCTCATAGTGGATGAAGAAACAAACACCGCTGATCGAATTCCATTGCTGTAGGTATTTCAGACAATAAATTTCATCAAACTTTAAAAGGCTAATAAGCCAGGTAGTGGTGTACACCTTTAATACCAGCACAGAGGAGGTAGATGCAAGCAGATCTCTGTAAGTTTAAGGTCAATCTGGTCTACAGACTGAGTTCCAGGCCATCCAGGACTGTTACACAGAGAAACTCTGTCTCAGAAAACCAAAAAAAGAAAACAGAAAAAAGCAAGTAAAATATACCACATAGTATACATACACTATCTCTATCTCTGTATCTATCTCTATCTCTGTCTCTATCTCTATATTCAGAAACTAATTTCTGTCTTCTGGTTGGAAAGCAATGCTGCAAAGCATAATCAGAACTCTTCGGCAGTGGTAGATGGGTGTATATTAGAGAATTACCTTGACTTGGTTGCTTATACTGCCTGGTTTTCTAATAAGCAAACATGAAAAATGTAGAACGGTTTAATATATGTCAAGAAAAATGAACTAAACTATTCTTGCTCATCCCAGAGATAGAACCATGAAGAAATGACTAAGGAACTCACATGGATCACATGAATGGTTACAAGTATATTTTGTCTCATCATGGCAATACCTTTCTCTTCTGCATCTAGCTAACGTTTTCCCTCTACCTCTTCTATGATTCTTTTTCCATTCTGTCAAGACATATGGTTCTAATTCTACATCAAACACTTCTCTGCAGTTCAGGCCCATACTGCCTGATGGTTATTATCTTCTACCATAATTCAATAGTCTGTCTGAGTCACTCCATGGCGTACACAGGTAATGCCTCCTCTTCTTTTTTCTTTCAAGAAGTATCTACTGGCGTACTTATCATTTTTTAGAGATTTAATCATACAACATAATTTACGGAGACATATTTTGATGTCCTGTCACAGGATGAATGGGTCATCAGTTCTGATGCAAAGTGAACTGGACAAGTAGAAAGTCCCTGAGGTAGGGAAACACTTGCAATGAATGAAGACGAGGAACAGTTTCCTGTGGCCAGAGAAACTGACAAGTCAAGAGCATGTGAACCACAAAGATTGTTACTAGAGAATCGTTGAACAAAAAATATGAAAAATTATGAGATGTCCTTGAAGTCAAGTGATTAATTTATAATTTTGTTAGCACACTGCTTCTACTCGTCTATGTTCTGAACACAGTGTGAAAAACAAAATTTATTCACTAACTTGGGAGTTCTTTGTTGAGAACTTAGGATCAGCTTCACTATCACAGTGTGCTTCTCAGTTGAGGTTATCAGGGAAGAGCATCTGAGCCTATAGGGAGTCTTCCACTCATTATAGAATGATATGGTGGCTGAGGAAGATTAAGAAGAGAAAATAGACTTTCCTTGATATGTGCAGTTGGATTTTCCTTTCACATTCTTTCTTACTTTTTTTCTTTTCACCATTACTAGTACCAGTATTGGTTCTTAGCCTCCAGAAGAGCCTGACTCCCACCACATGTGTGTCTATTACTATCTATGATTGGGCCTCTGCCTTTTCTCACTAGGAGCCAATATGTAGAAAAAAATCATGCATATAAGTCTACCCTTTACAATGCCAACCAAAAGATAAACCTAAATTTGAAATTATGCCATTGAATTTGAAAGAAATTTATATGCATATTTGCATTAGTTTTACTTCCTGTTGCTACAATGGAATAACCTGAAAAAAAATCCATGTACAGGAGAAAAGATTTATGTGGCTCATAATTTTAGCTTGTAGTCTATTATGGCAGGGAAGTCAAGGCATCAGGAACTTAAAATGCCCGTACATCACAAGTACAGAGAAAAGCAGAGAGCAATGGGCTGATGTGTAAATGGAGGTGTTTTTACCCCATCTGGTCCCATAGCTGTTTTTCAAATAATCACTCAGAGGCTTAATGTTAATTTCAAACTGTTTGTCCTATTGCTCAGTCTTATTACTAACTAGCCTTTATAACTTAAATTAACCCATTTTTATTAAACTTTGCTTTGCCACATGTATCACGGCTTTACCTGTGCACTAATACATCTTGTTCCTCCTGCAGCTGACTGATGTCTTTTTTGACTCCACTCTTTCTCTCCTGTATCTCTGTGTGGATTTTCCACCTGGATCTATCCTGCTTTGCTTTAGGCCAAATCAGCTATTTTATTAACCAATAGGAATAAAACATATTTACAGCATATAAAAAGGGTTATCCCACAGCACTCGTGAATGTATGTTAGTATTCCTCTCCATTTCTCCACTCCTATACATTCCAAAATTTCCTGCCCAAAGAATGATATCACTTAGAACAGGTGTCTCTCCACAACTCAATATAGTGGAGATATTCCGCATAGTTACACTCACAGATCAATCTGTTCCAAACAATCCCTCAGTCAGACTCTTAAACAAGTGAGTCTAGATTGTGACAAGTTGACGTTGAACACTAATTATGAAAATATTTATGAGGAAATATTTCAAATGTAAAAGGAGAGACTACTGGCAGTTGTATAAACTGTCAGAAGGCCCTGTGATTGCTTAGATGTCTGACCTTCTTTTTTAGTAGGTAGGTAGGTGAAGGCAACTTTGACATCTGTTGACTGTTGTTCAGGACCTTGAAGAATGAATAGGAATTAAACAGTCAGAGAGGAGGTGACCAGATATACCAAACAGGTAGAATACCAAGGGACAGGCACAGAGTAGCCAGTATCCTAAACAGTTTATGGTTCATAGAGACAATTAAGTTCAACTATATGAAGATTCAATGAATGAAAATTTAGAGCCTAGATTTTGGAGCCTGTGATTTTTCTGACAAAGCAATTAACTTCTCTATCAGGACAGATATGAGGACTATGTGTAAAATAAACACCACTGAGCAGTGACCATAAGTGGATATAATCAGGAAACCAGAGAAGAGATGTGGATAAACAGAAGTGATAAATATTGCTCTAACAAATAAAAATAAATACAGACTTTTCTTATTTTTTGGTGAAGACCTAAAACACTACTTTGGAAACAAAGTCAGCATGGTGGGCAAGGAAAAGGGGGGAAGGGGCATGAAGATTGGAGTTTAAATTTGAAATCCTAGGAGGAGTATTACATTTTTATTTAGCAAGAGAAAGTTAAGGAGAAAAGAGTTTGTAGGTAAAATTCCTTATTCACTTTTAAATGTAATGGAAAAGTATGTAAAACACTTCATTTAAGAGCTCTTACAAGAAGTGGGAAATGTAGAAATGTAGTTAGGAGAGAGCATGCTATTTCGATTTTTTTCCACAGAGGTGAGTTTTAAAGCCGTAAGACTATATTGCATTTTTGCATAGTTACAAAGCAAATACTAAAATGGGAGAATTCATAATCGGGAAACCCACACTTTAAGCTGTATGAAGATTAAGAGCAAAAAAGGGAAGAAGAGAAAAAAATCTGAGCATCAGAGAGAAAATGAAAAAAGAGCATGATAAGAGACAGATAAATGATAAATTGATAGAAATTTAATAAAACATTAATAAATTAATGTATGTACTCTAGAAAACAAAGACTAGATAATCATTGATAGGTGATGTATGGATATAAAAGTAGATAGTTGGTAGATAGATGGAACATGGACAGATAATAGAAAGTACATAAATAATATGCATAGTGTAGGGCAAGGTTTTACATTTTAGGCTTTTTGGGAGGCCCACCACTCAGCTACCTAATAAAACACACATAGAGGCTTATTCTTATTTATGAACTCATGACCTTAGCTTGGCTTGTTTGTTGCAACTTTTCTTAATTTAGATTATCCCAACTACCCTTTGCCTCTGGGCTTTTATCTTTCTCTATTTCTGTATATCTTTCTTCTTTCTCCATGGCTTGCTGTGTAGCTGGGTGGCTGAGCCCTAATGCCCTCCTCTCCTTGATCTCTTACTCCTCTTTTTCCACACATTTTCTGTTTTTACTCTCTGTCTGCGAGCCCTACTATTCTTCATCCTGCCTTGCCATTCAATTCTTTACTAGACCATCAAATGTTTTCAGCAGGCAAAGAATCATAGCTTCACAGAGTTAAAAAAAATGCAGCATCAACAAAAACAGCACACCTTAAAATAATATTTCCCAACACATAGTTAGATTAATACCTTTGGGGATTAGAGGTGACAGATGGATACATGGATGGATGCATGTAAGGACATATAGGTGGAAGAATGAATGGATTGATAGATGAAAGGAAAATGGATAGATGGAGGCATGGATGGAAGCATGGATGTATGGACAAATGAAAGGATAGATGAAGAGATGAATGTGTGGATAGATGGGTGGATGAAAGGAGAGAAGAGTGATAGATGATAGATGGGTAGATACATGGATGGATGATGAACAAATATGGGATAGATAGGTAGATAGACAAATTGATTGATAGATATTTGATAGATAAGGAATAAAAATTTGATATCCCAGAATTAGAGAACAGAGAATTTATTTTTACATCTACAACATCCTTCAAAATAAAACCAGTGTGAATAGAGTCATGGGAACAAAACTTGACTGTGAAATTGAGCAAGTTATAGTCAACAACCCACATGACACTGGATCTGCACAGGAAAGACAGTGTGGAGACAGGAAAATACAGGGATGAAGGACCTGTGGACTCACTCACAATGTGTAGTTCCCCTTCTTTCTTCTATTAGAGTAGAAAATGGGAATAATATGTCCAAACAAATCATATGTGGTGTATGATTCAAAAATTAATTGAATCACAGCATAAGCAAGGAGAGCAGTGGTAAGAAGGGCTGTGAGGAAGATGGTGAAAATTGTAACAGTTAGCAAAGCAGATACCTGCTATAGGCACAGGGGGACTTATTTACACATGTTATTTATACCTCCTACATGGAGAATAGAAAGGATGCTATGTCACTTCAAGAAAGTTTTCACTTGGTGGGAAGATCTCCCTTTGAGCTCATTAGTCTTAAACAAGCATGACATTGTAGTACCACTGTTTAGCCTTTCCCATCTTCAAAGCTCTTGGCAAATATTAGGTAATTAGCTCTTCAAACATTTATAAAGTTTTCCAAGTATATATTATTGTTCATATCGCTTTTTCAGGAATGGAGGCCAGTTACCTATGTAATTTGTCAAAGATGGAAAGGGTGTCCCTGGCAAAAGCAAGACACTCTCTTTTTTTTTTTTTTTTTTTTTTTCTTTTTTTCGAGACAGGGTTTCTCTGTGGTTTTGGAGCCTGTCCTGGAACTAGCTCTTGTAGACCAGGCTGGTCTCGAACTCACAGAGATCCGCCTGCCTCTGCCTCCCGAGTGCTGGGATTAAAGGCGTGCGCCACCACCGCCCGGCAAGACACTCTCTTTTAAATATCTGATTATGTCTTGTCATTTGTCTCAGGATCATATATCCTCCCTTCTATAAGAAGAATGAACAGTGATATAAGTAGTTGAATGGTAGAACATCTCGATACTCTAATGGTGTGGTCTTAAATTATTGCATGAGCCTTTGCACTCTCCCTTCAACTCCTCATCTATAGTCATGTTAATTCGGCTCAGGCAAAAAAGTCTTCACATGGAGATCCCTGATATTGCATTCTAAGTCCTTGTCATTACTGCCAGGCCTTGTCTCTGCCACTTTTATCTCAATGTTTGGTTCATTAAATATTCAGTGAGGTAGAATTTTAAAGGAAAGAAACCGCAGCTCTCAATCTAGAAAGTCCCCTTCTCTTTGGACTGCCATACCTTATACTTAAATGGAAGTAAAACTTGGCAGAAAATTTTAGGATATATTCATTCATATTTTGGAACAGTATTAACCGTCTTTATAAATTCTCTCAAATTGTCTGCAAACTTTATATTTTCATGTTTATGTTGTGATGAAGAATTATGAACATTGAATGTGAAATAAGGCAACTATGAAACAAATAAAAATATCAAAAATACCACCACTACCAGAAAAAAAACATACAACCAAAAACACCGGTTTATCCACAACACACAGTAACTGCGTGATTTCTCCAGTGTTACAAAAGATAAACAAGAGATATCTTACTCTTGAACATTTTGTCAAGTATCTAATTTCCCACTATTTCTGATCTGTTGTCAGTGCTCCTCTTACTGGATGACCTCTTATGATGGTTTTGATTTGTTTTGGGCTGGGATTTTTATTACTTACCTTTTCCTACTCATTTCAACTACTACATTGTTATCTTCATGTCTAACGAGTCTTTTTGCTCGGTGCAGCTGTGCCTGACTAGTCTCCTAAGAAAACTGAATCTCTTCTGCCTGCAGTTCTGATTGTGATCAAGTATTAGTGATTCTAATATCAATTCCCAACTCTGCAAACAGGGTCTTCACTGAGCCAGCATTGGGTTCACACCGAAAGATGACTTTCCTTTCACCTTTGATTTTCTTATATTTTCCTTCTGTTAACAACTATTTGCTGGTGTTCTGTAGAGAAACATGTCCATTCTGTGAGTGACCATTATTTGAGCAGGCAGATCATATCATTCTCTTATTAGCCAGATAGTTATGTGTACGTTCATAACCTTTCTGTGCATCCTAGGATAACTCTTATAACTTGACCTTTGTTCATTCTGGGCCAGGTATTGGAGTGTATGCTGCTTAAGCAGTCATGTTTGTGTACAACTTTACATTACAGCCATACTTGGAGATCTTGCACAGTACTCTATATGAGTCATGGATCCCTGAGAAATGGATGAATCATCTCCTCTTTCATAGAAATCTACTGTGAAAGTACAGTCTCTGTTTATGATTTTTACTAGGAATTTAATAAAGTAAAATATAGGAATAGAGCTATATTCAAAGAATAGCTTGAAAAAGAGATATATGTTTCTTAGAAGACACCTGAAAATCTCTCAAAATAGCTGGATATATACATTGCAGTTTGCATCTGAATCCTCGGTGACAAGATAGTCAACAGAGGTTGCTGTATCTTATTTTCAGGAACTATAAGACGATAAAAATAAAAATGATTTACCATATTAAAACCTTAACCTGTTTCCCCTTCTCCTCCCCCTTATGGCTTTGGCTTTATAATACTCTATATTTATTCAATCTGAACAGACCTTTCAGATATATATTGTACTGTTGCTACAGGTATCTAAGTGTACTTATGAGCAGGATAGAAATTGTGTTTATTTCTCTAACACTAATATGGAGGCACCAAGAACCACTTCTGTGGTTTGCTGCTATTGTGCCAGGGATGGCTGGGCAGGAAGACATTTAATAACTCAGTCTGAATGGCATACACACTACTGCACCATCTTGATGCCATTTCTAACCTTTATTACCAACTGGGTGCCATGGATCAGAATAAATGATAACAACAGACACTGCCTTCTGCTTGACACAGTCCATGCTTGAAGAATAATCAGGGTCTTATTAAGAGAAGCCACACTGCCCTAATGGGGAGTAGATCACAGGCCATGACTTTCTGTGCCTGTTTTTCTCCGTGGGAGAGAACATGACCTTGCCTATCTTTTTTCCCCTGGAATCAGCTTAATGACAGACATATTTTCTTTCTCTGAATTTTTAAAGCAAGAGAAAAGGAAGGATTCAGAAAGGGGGTGGTACTCACTTTTAATTTCCCGTGATATGGAAGATGTGCACAGAAACTGTGTTAGAAAGGCGGTTTGGTTTGACATTGGTGACAAAGCCCTTTCCATCATCACACTTCCTAACTACGGTGTACCTGGGGTTCTGTTTTCATCCTCGGAAGGGCAGTGTGTAAATATGGGCCCTGGATCTCCTTGCCCTGCCCCACCCCCAAGATTTCCTCCAGGTTTCTCTTTCATGAATCAGAGTTGGTTCCTCCTTTCATGTTCACATATTTTAGTTCTTCAGACATAGTTCAAATTCTTCATTCTCTCTGAAGCAAGCCTCACCCACCCTGACTCTGCCTTTGCCTTCCTTTGAACTGCTGTCTATTTGCAATACCTCATGTAGACACTAAAGTTTATTATGCCATTTTGACTTATTTATAGCTCAAGATGCAGACCTGACCTTGTTATATTTTATTTGTTTTCCTTACACCTATGTTTTCTCTTTCATCTTCCTCATAATTACCCAACTCTATGTGCTGCTTGCATCTATAACCTTAAAATGTATGCATCTGCTAAATTGTAAAGTGTTATTTGTGGATATGTGAGATTTATTTTTAATTGCATAAAGCCTATTACACCATAGTTCTTAGCTTGTTTCTTACACAATAGTATACAATAATCCATTAGGAAAACAACAGAAGGTGTACCCAACTATGGGTGGAGAAACTATATTGGCAAACCAGGATCTTCGGATTCTTTTCCAAGCTGCAGTAGAGGCAGCATAGGAGATGCAATCAATTAACCCAGGTACTGTCTTTCCACGTGCATTTCTCATCTTAAACTTCAAACAGATAGATATTCGGTAGATAACTTTAGACTGGAAAAGGTCAGTTAGATAAAAGTCTCATGAAAACTGAGTGTCTGGACCCACTCTTAATAAAAATGACAATCACTGCTCAGCTCAGAACTCTCTCCTCTGAGCGTGTATGCAGACAGGCATGTGCTAGCCTGCTTTTCATAGATACAAAAGAATGCTAATTTCTGAGTCTCCAGACTACACCAGACTGAAACAAATACCACAGTTCTTAAAATATCAGAGTTATGCTGCTTTAAATAAATATAATATTTTCACCTCAGATTAACAACAAGGAGGTATTATTGGAGCCTGTCCTGGAACTAGCTCTTGTAGACCAGGCTGGTCTCGAACTCACAGAGATCCGCCTGCCTCTGCCTCCCGAGTGCTGGGATTAAAGGCATGCGCCACCACCGCCTGGCTTCCCTTCTGCTTCTTAGGCACCCTTCCCTGGTTCAGCTTATTCTCCTATTAAATAATGACCAACCTACCATATGTCTTAGATTTTAGTCATTAGTGGCAAAAGGTCACGTAATCTAATTCAATCTGGATCCTTTATAAGATGTACATTATTGTTTCAAATTGGTGATTTGATAATAAAATTAGGACATTTTTCCTCACGAAAAAAACTGTCAGGGCTTCAGTCCCTGCTCTACTTTACTCAACAAGTCAGCTAGCTTAGCTTGAAGGCTTTGTGAGCTATCTACAGAACCGAACAGCACCAGTAATCCATAGTAAAAGTTTACTGTGTCGGCAATACTTGGTTATTATTTTCTTCAGTACTATGGAAGTCTATGTAAAAGATGTGCACAGCACTGTGTTTAGAAAGGTGGAGATTATAATTCTGCCACTTGTGATATTACATTAGCCATATAGGTGCGGCCTGATCTGGTCAGAAATAAGTCTCTGATTCAAAAGTTCAGTGTAACTTCATTTACCCTATTATTGGATCAGTGTTAGGTACAGTATCTTTTCTATTTAATTCTCTGCTATATCATTGTACCATGTATAGACAAATTACTTTTAATTTTGATTAGAAATGAGCCATTTTTCCTTGTACATACATTTTACTAATCACAAGGAATCATGTTGAACATATGAAAATAAGAGTAACGAACATTAGAGTTTTAACAAGTTTCCTGAGTATCTCATTTGGCTTGTATTTCTGTACCCATTCCCCCCTTCAAATTGGAAGCAAAACTTTATGTTTCTAAGAATAACTCATTTATGGTGATATGCAAGATATTCATTAGTATGGTTATAGGATCAGGCCATTTCAGGCTCTCTCTCCTCAGCTGCCCAAGGACCTAGTTGGGAACATCTTTCTGGACCTCTGGGAACCCCTCTAGAGTCAAGTCTCTTGCCAACCCTAAAATGGCTCCTTTAATTAAGATATCTACTTCCCTGCTCCCATATCCATCCTTCCATTGTCCCATCCATCCCATTCCCCCAAGCTCTCCCCATCCTCCCCTTCTCACTTGTCTTTCCCCATCTCCCCTTTCCCCCATCCCACCCCATCCCCCAGTTCCCAATTTTTGCCCAGCAATCTTGTCTCCTTCCAATATCCAGGAGGATAACTGTATGTTTTTCTTTGGGTTCACCTTCTTATTTAGCTTCTCTAGGATCGCGAATTATAGGCTCAATATCCTATCACCATAGAACCTTCATCTGGCGATGGATGGAGATAGAGACAAAGACCCACATTGGAGCAATGGACTGAGCTCCCAAGGTCCAAATGAGGAACAGAAGGAGGGAGAACATGAGCAAGGAAGTCAAGACCGCGAGGGGGGCACCCACTCACTGAGACGGTGGGGCTGATCTATTGGGAGCTCACCAAGGCCAGCTGGACTGGGACTGAAAATGCATGGGATAAAACCAGACTCATTGGTGGACAATGAGGGCTGCTGAGAAGCCAAGGACAATGGCAGTGAGTTTTGATCCTACTGCATGTACTGGCTTTGTGGGAGCCTAGCCTGTTTGGATGCCCACCTTCCTAGACCTGGATGAGGGGGGAGGACCTTAGACTGCCCACAGGGCAGGGAACCCTGACTGCTCTTTGCACTGGAGAAGGAGGGGGAGGGGAGTGGGGCATGGGGAGTGGGGGGAGGGGGAGGGATAAGGGAGGCAGGGAGGAGGAGGAAATTTTTAATAAAAAAGTTTAATAAAAAAAAGAATAACTCATTTATATATAAAAACAAGACACATGTTATTCGAGGCTGAAATAACTCAGTGCTTGGCTTATTGGCATAGTGTATCTTTGGATAAACCTTAATTTTACAAAATATCTGAACTCTGTTTGCTTCACTTCTCAGTGCAGCATGAGCAACAGCAGGTCCACTTATCCAGGAGTGTGTAAACGTGAAACTCTTCCCGCTGTCAGTGCAGAGGAACGGCATGGAGCAGAGTCTGTGGCCTCTGCCACACAGCACCATTCATCTGTCAAACTCTTTCATTTGAAAATAATGAGCAGTGAAGAGTTTGAAAAACTAAATCTATTAAGAATATTTATGCGCGAGAGCTATCACTAAACACCTCCATTCACTCATATAATGAGATTGGCATCCTGATAAAATTCTCGCCTTGTAAGATAATGATCTTATGGCTTTTTCTGGCTCTTCAAACAAAGATAATTGGGTTAATCTCTGCAGGAAGTCCATCTGTTACCAGTAAGCCATTTTCATTGAGGATGACTTTATTTTAGAAACATGGAAAAAGGTCTTGCCATTTGCTTCCTGATTCTGGGAATTAGAAGAATGGAAGTCAAAATCCAAAATGTAGGTTCGTGAAAAATATGATCCCCATGGTGAATTCCCTCTGTGCAAAGAGTGATACTTGCAATAATTAAGCTTTATGTTTGTAGAAGGTTATTCATTAAGAATTCAAATATAATGTCTCTTGCATTAATCTTCATTAATAATCATGTTCCTGAAACAAAGAAAGAAAACATTAATATTGCACAGTGGCATCGTACTTTATATAGACAAAGCTATACAATTAGGAGTACAAAGGTTACACAAGCAGCTTCAACTTATATTGACACATGTGTTGACTCCATCATGTACAGCATCACATTGTGCAGCCCTGATTATTTCCTGTGTAACACTCCATTCTGCTAACTTAATTTTGCTCATTTGTTAAAGATAAATTTAACCTTCCCCTTTTACAGCCCACAGTTAGAAGTTACATTGCCTATCAGGTGCTTAAAAATGTTTTAAATTATATTTTTATGATAAATTTATTACTTCACATTTATTCTAGAAAAGAAATAATTCTTTTGGATATGAAGTTAACTCAGTGAGTAATAAAACTGGCTGGACAAACATGGACATTCCCAGAACCCATGTAAATCCTTATGTGATAGTAAAGAAGTTCATAGTGTTGCTGTCCCTAGGTGGGAGGTGGAGGCAAGATAGTCCTTGGGAGCTCATGTAGTAGTTATCTTGGCTTGTTTAATGACCACTAACAAAATAATCTTGTTTCAACTAAAGGTAGAAAGTAGAACTGGCATCCATGCTATCTGCAGACTTCAAATCATACACTGTGTCATGAATGTGCCTGCATATTCATGCACAAGAAGATGCTCACAAATACATACATCTTACACACATGTCATGGACACACATGACATGAGTATACATACGTGGCTGCATTCAGATCAAATATGCAGCAATACACACTTGACATATACACTCAAATACACAAAAATGTTTTTAATAAGGTAATTATTGAATTAAAAAAGTAATACGTGTTGAGGCAAAGTATTGATTTGAAATTATAGTTGATTATAAAGGAAGGTAGCAAAGAAGGAAGTGCTCCCTCAGATATGCTAAACAAAGGCCATTGTAAAGGAACTGGTCACATTTTTTGAATCAGGCTCCTCATTGTGTATTTGTCCCCTCAGTGGGAAGAAGGACAGAGAGGTTATTCCATAGGGTCAGTTCTGTTCCTTTAGTTAAAAAAAAAATATAATCTATTTAGCATCTTCACTTGGGTTTGAATAACTCTGCACGAAAATATGCTACTTCCTGTCTTCATTTTTCTATGACTTCTTTCTGGTTTTTCTTCAGTCTATCTACCTCCTATATATAAATAATTTTATGAAGCAAACACAGCTTTGTATCTGGCAAATGACAATGGACAAATTCTAAAACTCAAAGAAAAAACACTCAAAGAATAAACAAAAAAATGCTAAATAAATTAGAAAAAAAAAACATGTTTTAAGATAAGAAATCCTAAGCAGGTTGCTGATGGCACATGCCTTTAATCCCAGCACTGAGGAGGCAGAGGCAGGTGGATCTCTGTGAGTTCAAGGCCAGTCTGGTCTACAGGAGCTAGTTCCAGGACAAGCTCCAAAAATACAGAGAAGTCCTGTCCCAAAACAAACAAACAAACAAACAAACAACAAAACAAAATAAAAGATAAGACATTCTAATAGACCAGGAAGATTAGAGGCATAGTAAGCATACCAAGTAGACAAGTCCAGAGTCAGAAATGGCAAGCACCATTCTTACAAGCTCAAAAGCTATGGGCAGTTCTTAGGAAAGCAGACTTATTTAGAGGATGGGAAAAATGAGTTTCTGTTATAATCAGACAATTTCTCTAAGCAGGAAACCCTGCCTAAAAATGTAAAATGAGGCTCCCTGAAATAATGTTGGCAGTCAAGATGCAAAACTTGTGACTTTCTGGTATTTATGTATGATACTCCTATTATTTTTCAGAAGATTCAAGAGTTAATATAGGGTAATGGTTTATTAAGTTTGAACAACTGGGCAGGGAATAGCTGAAGTCAATGGACAGTGTTGGTCAGTAGGAAAGTGGTTGAGTATAAGTAGACAAGAGCCTAATACATGGGAAACCAAGCAGAGTTAGAGAAATCGTAAAAAAAAAAAAAATAAATAAAAAAAATAAAAAAAATGGCAATCCAGAAGAAACCCAGACTCTGCCTCTCTGCTGATCTGTCTCAGACTATGGAAACTGAAGTAAAGAAACTTTCTCATTCAGTTATTATCCTCATCTTGTATGAGCCATTCTTGATCTGTCATTTTATTGACTATTCTCTCAAATATGACCTTGCTATGACTATGGTAACAAAATGGTTTTCTTTTTTGTCTATGAGATGGTTCTGATGGTAAAGTCACCTGGTGCCAAGACTGATTACCTGAGTTTGAGCCCTCATACTTACAGGATGGAAGAAGAGAACACACTTCTTAACATAGTTCTGACTCCAAACTCAGATTGAAGCACACGCACGTCTCCCAAACTCCCCACCACACAGAAAATAAATATAATGCAATAACATTTTTCACATGTACATTTTGCATTATAAAAAATATAACAATCCATGGCTGAGGGCTGATCTACTAAGCAGTCTTTGTGTACATGCCTTTACTGTTGTGGAGAAGGGGATCTAAGAGGAGCCTTGGCTGCTCAAGCTTCACGCCATCCTGAGGCAAGTCTGTATTATCATACCTGTATGTACGTGTAATTTACTCTTATAGAATGAAGTTTTCCCTTACCTAGTTTTGGGGTGTTTTAATTCCAAATAATTCATTATTTCACACCATGAATTAAAGAACTCCTTGTGTTATCTTTATCCTTTATCTTTTTATTTTTTGGCTTGTATTTTTTAGCATGCTTCAATCCTCTCATTCTCCCTACAGGGTTAGTAAACAATTACATATATCCATGAAGCCCTATAACGATCAAATATTTTATGTTTACTACCCACTAGAATCTAAACCATAATCATTATCATTAACCAACTGCTCCAAAGCCTGAACTAGTCCAGTGCAGGCACTGAACAGGGAATAACTTTCTGTCATGGGGAGTGGCCAGTGGCCAGATGAGCTTAATGAAAAGAAGGGGAAGACAACAGTAAGCCAGGAGGGAGAGGCATCTTCCCTTTGAATTTGTACTCCTCAGGACTTGATACATATTTAAGGATACTATTTATCCAAAATTTGTGTTAGTTAATTCTGAGAAAATATCAATCACTTTATGTTTATTTATCTGCCCTGAGATGTTGCAGCAAGACAACAAATACATCAATCAAATGAACTCTTATCCTCAAAATAAATGGGGTGCATGTTTCCATTGCTTGTTTTATTCCCCCCTTTTATTAAAAACAGCTTTTTTTTTCTTCACATAATATATCCTGATTATATTTTCCCTTCCCTCTATTCCTGTTTTTCTCCCTAACTCACCTCTAATCTGAATCCATCCTTCTGTCTCTCTAAAAAATTTTTAAGGAATAAAAATAAAAGAAAATAAGCTAAAACCAATATAAGACAAACAGAGAAAACCCATGAAAAAGCCCAAGAAACAGATATAAACTGGGAGACTCATTCATTTGTAATCCTTAAACACACTAAACTGGAAACCGTAATACATATGCAAAGGACCTGCCAGGTAAAACTACAGAAGAAGAAAATACACAAATAAAATTAAGTTAAAATTAAAATAAGAGCTTTTTAAAGGAAAACTAATGATATGACATTATGAGGCAAAGATGCCTTTGAGTCCATTTTTTTGCCAGTCATCTACTGTTGGGCACGTATCCTTTGGGTATATGCCTGAGTGGTACAGCTAAATCTTTTTTTTTTTTTTTTTTGGTTTTTCGAGACAGGGTTTCTCTGTGGCTTTGGAGCCTGTCCTGGAACTAGCTCTGTAGACCAGGCTGGTCTCAAACTCACAGAGATCCGCCTGCCTCTGCCTCCCGAGTGCTGGGATTAAAGGCGTGCGCCACCATCGCCCGGCTACAGCTAAATCTTGAACTAGAATGGCTCCTGTCTTTCTGAGGAATAACCACACTGATTCCCACAATGACTGTACAAGTTGGCAGCTTGCCTGAAGTTCAGAGAGTAAAATAGCCACATTGATCCGCCTTACAGAATAGGCATTTGGGACACACACTTTTAATCCCAGCAGCCACACTTAGTTTGGCATGAAAACCAGGAGGTAGTGGTGCATGCCTTTAATCCCAGCCCAAGAGAGGAATATAAAACAGGAGGAGACAGCTCTCACACATAGTCTCATTCTGAGATTCCTGGAGGTAGGATCACCATTCTGAACTGAGGTAGTGGTAAGAGCCAGTGACTGGATTTTTTTTTTTTTTTTTTTTTTTGCTTTTCTGACCTTCTGATTGAATCCCAATTTCTGTGTCTGGGGATTTATTAATCGTGCTGTAGGCAGTCCCATCAGCAATGGATGAGTGTTCCCCATACTCCACATGAGCTGCTATTGCTTTATTGACCTTAGTCATTCTGATGGTTGTAAGATAACATCTCAAAGTAGTTTTGATTTGCATTTTCCTGGTGATTAAAAATGGTGAACATTCAGATGATTATGTGGATCTTGTCTTTCAGTTTATTTATGGGGTGAATTTCATTTATGTATTTACATATTTAGAGTCATCCCAGGAAGAAGCCTACTTGATCATGGTGGGTAATTTTAATATGTTCTTGAACTTTATTTACAAGTACTTTATTGTTACATCTCTGTGCATAAGAGAAAATTTCTGTAAACCTCTTTCTTTGTGGCTCTTTACGTGGTTTCAGTATCAAGGTGTCTGTGGCTTTTTAAAATAAATTAGGCATGCATTTCTCGTTAAGAATTGCATTTGAAAAAACTTCTTCAGTGTCCAGGATCCCAAATGCCTGTGTGGTGTGCTGCAGTGACTTGTTTGTTATTTAAACTTTAACAATTAGTATTAGTGGGTACTAATAACAGAGTGGGTACTAGTTCCTGGTGACAATTATTCATAGAGACGACTAAGAGGAGGTGGTTTGGTAAAATCTGAGGTGAAATAAAGACCCCCTCCTACCTTCTTTCTGTTTCTCCCTCCTCATCTTCTCTCTTACTCAGTCTGTAGCATTCTGAAGAAATGTAGCACGAAAGTTCACGTACACACGTGAACTTTTTTGAAGTTGGATCTCCCTTTTTGTCCCTTCCGTTTTAATTCTCTCTTCTGTTAGCCTTCACATCTGTCCATTTCTCTCTCCTTTCCACATCTGTCTCACCCTCCTCTCCTGACTCATCCCGGTACTCTTTTCACTCCTCCCAGTATCTTCTTTTGCTTTTGTTACCATTGCTTTTTCTCATCCATCACAGTAGATTTTTTTCTTAACACAATTCCAAGGCGTATATTATGTTTCCCTGTTAGCAATAGGAAAGCTGAAGAATTGGCAAAATAATATAATCAATCCCTCCGGAACCCAGGTTTTCACCCCATCTTGCTAGGTATTTAGAGGTGTGACAGAGGTGTCACAGCAGACATTTAGCAAGATGTCCTACAATCATTCAACCTGGTCAGTTTCAATTGTGAGGACTGAGGTCTTTGCACTCTCGCTCAGAGCTTCTGAGGAGGTTTATTTTATGTAGGAGGGCTTTCACGGGAAGCTGGTGGAAGCACTGCATAAATGCACAACACAAAGCGGGTCTGTTATTTTCTCCTGTTGCTGTTAGTAGTCACGCAGCTGTGAGGACCTCCACATGAAGACAGCAGCATGCAGGGCTTAAATCTCGCCTGAGACGACAGAGAAGAACCCCTCATGCTTATCAGTTTACCCAGATGTAGGATAGAAGAAGAAGAAAGACACTTTAAAAAGCTGCCATTAGTCAAAAATCAAAAAACAAAATTAAGCTATTTATTACCCACTATTGAATTCTTTTCACCAAAGCATTAAAGTATAATTGTCACTATAAATCACAGCCAAAAGTTTCAAATAAATAGAAACAAATATATAGTGCAGTAGTCAAATTTGACTAATTATCAAACTGTGTTTCAGATAATAGGTTTTGCAGAGACTTTCAACATAGCCAAATTGTGGACTGTTGCAGTTAGAAAATTATTTCCAAAAGCAGGTGAATTAAAACTAGAAATACTGCCCAGAAGAATGGAGCATGGACGGGCACCTATTCACGCACAAAATCCTTCTCAGTTTCTGCTCAAAATATGTTCATTTCCTTTTTTCGCTTTTATTTTTTTCTTTGTCTTAAAATGTAACTCTATATGGTAAACATACATTAAATATCAGCTTAAAATAAAGTTCATGATAGAATATATGACAAACTGTGTATAGAATGTTCCGACAGAGACAAAGAAAAATACATCTTAACTTGTGAATGGGTAATTTAATATTTTCATGACTGCCTTTTTTCTCCACTCTTTTTCCCTCTCCACTGTCATTGAGAGGGTCTCTCAGATGGGTGGGAAGGCATAGATGTCCAAACATAAAGCAGCTTTCCCTGGGGTCAAAGAAAATCACTGCATAAATCAACATATATGAGGACTTCTGAGGGCTGCCACGAGGCAGCTTCTCAAGTCCCTTTTGTGTAATTTGCAGGGAGTTCAGCTCTGCTCCCTCACTACTTCCCACAAAAACGTGAGCAAACTTCAGACGGCCGCTTTTGCCTTTGAAACTTTGGGATATTTTCCTACCCACATCTTTGTGTTTGAACCTTCAATGCCACAAGCATTCTCATAAGCATGGATTGCCAGAGCCCGGGGACGGCATATCCTCCATCAGTCACATAGGAAAGAAATCTCTTTAGGTTGCCTTCTGTGCTCCACAATGAAGATTTGGAGAGGATTCCAAAGTACCCCTTCTTCTATCAAAAACTAGGCCCACAGGGCCAGGGACAATTTGTAAAACACAACAAAAAGAATCAAGATAAAAATTTTCTGTAGCCTCCGGCAGGATTTTGTGTATTCAGACACAGCGGCAGTGGGCATTACATAGTGCTACGTGGGGGACTGAGCTACAAGGAGACTCTTTCCTTGGATTTATTTGTGTACTTATTTATTATAAGCAATTCCATATTTCATGTACTAAATTGAAAAGTGTCTCTGTCAAATATTCTACTTTTGTGTAGTTTAGCTTGGATGATCAGTAAGAGCCTGAGATGAAAGGAGACAACAGTGTGGAAGTGGGCAAGCTTAGTGTCCCGCTGGCTGGGACGGGTTCCAGCTCTGAATGGGCACATTTTACTTTTGGAAACTCTCCAATTCTATCAGAGTTTTATTTCCTTACCTGGAGGAGAGAGGATAGAGGCATTTAAAAATGGATATAGTATGTATTTTCAGGCATTTTATACTTATTAATCTTTTTAATTTAAATTTGAATGTGACTTGATTTTAGTTTCTATTTATAGAAGATCTCGATGTGGTGTGGAAACAATTCAGCAATGGCCAAGTGGTGTTGGAAAACCAATTGGAGTGTTCTTCCCTGGAAAAGACCATTGCTCCATCTTGCAACTTTCTTTAGCTGTCAGTAGTCCTTTGTGTAGACTCGAGACTCTGATCTTTGCCCCATCTACCTTGATAAATCTGCTGTTCTTCTTCAGCTCTTGTTTAGGCACTCAGGTTATATTCAAGAATATAAATGTTGTAATTATACTACAATCACAGAAATAAACAGAAAAGAGAGGACGAAAGTAAAAAAGGTTTTATCATTAGTTATTCTATTATTAGTTAACAAAGAGTTTCCTAAGTGCAGTGAGAAATCTGAGTAAGTGTGGGGAGAGCATAGAAGAAGTTTACTAAGAAAATTTGTTCACATAGATCATCAAGGAGGTTACTTGCAAAGAACCCCAAGTGCAGTTCTGGCAATTGCTTTCATCAGACTGTTTTTAAACAACAATTGTTTTATTTTTAAGACATAGACAATTGAAGTGTCACAACTATTTGAACAACAACATGAACTGTGAACCAATACTGTAATGAGAAGCAGAATAGGGAATGGGAAAAAACAGTGTTTGTTGTGTCAAGTGCTACTTAGAATAGATATTTGGAAAAAAACCAAGCCATTAAACTCTCATGATTTAGAATATCTTTTAAATTATTTCCTTACAAATGTTCTCATTTCCTCCACAAGTTGAACACAGCTACTTCAACACCAGACAGTGGACACTTAGCGAGTTATTGACACAGGTCAAAGGACATGCTTCTGAACTGTTTGCGCCTTGAGTCTCATGATATCATTTCACATTTACATACTGCATGTCTGGAACCTTCTTTCTTGCTTTTTATTATATTTTTGTTTGTTATTTGTTTGTTTCAAATGTATATTAAATTGTATGAAAATGAATATTACAATATATTAGAAATCATTTCCACAAAGAAAATCATAAAGATCACAGAGGAATGGAGTGTAATTCCTTTGGTAGAGTGCTTGCTATTATGCGTGAAAGACAGGTTTCAATCCCCAATGTCACATAAACCATGTGTTCATGTGTGTGATTCCACCATTTGAGAGGATGAAGCAGGAGAATGAGAAGCTCATGGTCATCTTTGAATTCATGGTGATATCAAAGCCACCCTAGACTATGTGAGACCTCAATTAAAAAGATAAAATGGGCCACAGATAAAACAAACAACAACAAAAATAGCTACTGAATGATGTTTAACATGTTATAGAAAGTGAAAGATAATGTTAAAAATCTAACAAACTGGGAGGTGTGGTGTTCAACAGATACAGAGGTCCCACCAACCAGTAATGTTGGCCAAACAGTGAAAATTATGTATGAATACTTTTTTTTTAGGCAGATAAAAAGTGTTTAAAGCATAAATAATTCTTTTGTAAACTTACTTGGATCTAACTTCAGCGTAAAACTTGACTTTTCCTTCTTTTAGGAATCTTATGAAAATGTTACTGGGACAAAAGGTGCGAACTGTTCTGCAATGTACAAAGTAAGAATATTCAAAACTATTCATAAATGACAATTGCATTTTTATTAACTTAATATGTATTTTTAAAATGTACACTCTTATGAGATTATTCAGTTGGGTATAAAATTTTTGAATAGGAACTTTTTCTCCATAAACACCATTGACTAGTTTGCACTATTTTACAACTCAGAATATAGAAATGCATTTAGAAATCAAATATCTTTTTAACATTGAAAATTTATTTATTTTCTTGAATTTGAACAGATTTTTGCCATATATGTAATCCATGCAGTATATTAATTAATTCCATTACTACTAATGATATTTCCTCATTAACTTTCTGAAATATTGTATATACTTGTATATAGTATCTTTTTTGAAAGCCAAATGTTCAAGGAAAATTTCTTTCCATTAAAATAAATCAGGAGCTTCACATTTTAACAGATACAATATATTTCGTTAATTTTAATTTATTTTGAATAAATGATATTTCTTCTTAATTTCCTTATTATTAATGTTTTTGTGGTAAATATTTTCATAATCGGACTGCCATCTTTAAAAATACAGCTTTCGATGTGCATAAAGAAAATGAGGCATTTGTCTTTGAGACATGTCAATAGTGTTTTTCTTTTGAGTACTGGGGCAAGAAGCAATTCAGAGAAAGGGTTTTTCTGACTAAGAACTTGAACATTATAAAAAGAGGTGAGAAATGAAATCAACAACGAGCGATAGGAGTCTGCAGATGCCAAGCTGTGCACTGGTCTCCATGGTGACTTGTAAACTGGGCTTCCATGTGGCTCTTGCAAGGCCTGTGCTGCTCAGTCAGTGCATTGGGTTCACAGGCTTTTATTTGAATCACTCGTCTGGGTTCCTATGGGCCTGTGTATGGTCCCCATTTTGACTTTCAGGTACCAGTGAACCAAACCGAGCCAACCCAAACTAAAGTAAACAAACAAATAGAACAGTCAAAGCTATAGACTCTCATTCCTTTCCTGGATTAAATTTGGAAATTTCCAGCAAAAAATGATCTTGAAATGGAGGAGTGCTCCACATTGCTGGGGTCCCTGGTCAAACCAAGCGGCTTTAAAACGGAACCTGATGACTTGGTTGATATCAAAGCAAAGACCCCAGATAAGTAGCAGGTTATAATCAGCAGGTTGGGGTCCTTTCAGCAAACACGGTGCAGAGCACCGACTGTGACACACATTAGCCACGCCACTGAAGCAGAAAATCAATAAAACAGGGCTCCGAAAATAAAATACTCCTTCAGAGTGTCACACTGAACTAATTAGCAAAAACTCATTTAAGAGGACTTACCTGTCATTAGAGGGAATGAGGTATTTACAAAAATTAGTTTTTAGACAAAACACTTTTTTTTTGAGATGGAAAGAAAGGAAAAGATTAAAAATTGACTCACAAAGTGACTTTTGTTTTGACACAGACGTCCCATTGTGAAATGAAGTCCTTAATCATTTTTTCTGTCATGTTATTGTCAAAATAAAAAAATAGGAAAAAGACAACTCATGGACAAATAGCAAATTTACTGCTTTTTGCTATTTAAAAGTTTTAAAGATTTATTTTTATGATTTTTGGATCATCTGCCAAACATGAAGATCATAGGTCCTTGTTACTTACTTTCTAATTTGTTTGAAATGAAGCTGTTTAAAATTTCCAAACTGTCAAATGTGTAAACATCATCCTAATTATATAGTTTTCATTATATATTGAACCTTACACTTATGAATATATAGTTTTCTTACATGTCAAGGAACTTAAATACACATGGGTATATGCAAGACAGGTAAGCATGTTTCTAAAAGCTCTTATCCTTCATAACTATAGGAGACAAGGATTAAATACTATACTCTGTTTTAAATAAATTTAGTTTATAAAGACTTCATTAATCTGACTTATTTTTCAATTTCAGAAAATATGGAAGTTACATAGGCTTTAGAAATAATGGAGAGCCCCAAGATAAAGGATATGAGGACCACAGAAGAGAAACTTTGCATTGTTTAGTTAATATTTTGATTTAAGCTACTGGGTGGCCAACAACCTTTCACTAGATAGGCTAAGGACCTAGGGGAATACCAAACACTATTGTGCTTCTAAAGGAAAATGGAAATAAAATGACTCTTAACTAAATTCTGCTATAAAAACCCTTCAATGTTTTGCTCAGCTATCATCAGAGAAGACCCTGCCTTCTTCAGAGACACACAACTAACTAGACAATGTTCAGAGGGAGAAAGACATTGGGATAGTCAATCTTAAGTGGGATGTCTCTGCCAAATCCTTGCCACCAAGACTCAGGATACTTTGCAGAAATGGCAGACGTATTGTAAGACTTAATGGGTACGAAAGCACCAAGGAAGCATTGCCTTCCACATCGTGACACACGCATGAACTTACAGAGACTGTCATAGCATACACAGAGCCCGAACAGGTTCAAGCCAGAGTGGGGTCCAGTGCTGAGAGGAGGAAATGGATACCATCCTCATCCCTAATTGAGATGCTATCTGCAATTGACAGGCACTCACAAATGAAAAATTTTTTTTTTTTTTTTTTTTTTTGGTTTTTCGAGACAGGGTTTCTCTGTGGCTTTGGAGCCTGTCCTGGAACTAGCTCTTGTAGACCAGGCTGGTCTCGAACTCACAGAGATTCACCTACCTCTGCCTCCCGAGTGCTGGGATTAAAGGTGTGCGCCACCACTGCCCGGCTTATAAGATCATTTCTTAAACTGATAAAAAAAAATGAGTATCTCAATAAAATTCCTTCTTTCCATCTATTCTTCTCCACTTTCCCATATCCCTCTAATTTTCCAAAACTTTGATAACATAATCATACTCTTCCCTAGGAATTGACTTATGCTAGAATTTATTATTCTAGGCATGTGGTATCTGGATCGTTGACATCAACACCCCACCTGTATTACCACACTCATCCTGTCACCTTTGAATCACACATATATGGGTACACAAGCAATACTTTACACCATTATAGCAAATCAGAGAAGGCTGCATAGGTCAAAGCCAAAGATGCTCAATTCTGGGACAGTCATATTAATATTCTCAGAGAGAAGTTTGAATACAAGATTGAAACACAGAAAGTGGGAGAGAGATGAGTCAGGGTATGCACCCAAGACATAAAGTGCACAGCAGAATGGTACAGATAGCTGCATAAAGTCACGGATTCTGGTTTTGTCCCTAATAAAATAGCTGTGGACTTTAATTTTAGAGAGCAAAGGAGATGCTCAACTTTATCCATCTTCTGAACAACAGGAGAACCAATTTTATTCACTGTTCATAATTACTTAATTCAACAAATAGGTGGGGAAGCAGAGAATTTTAAACACATTTATTCTGAATTTACGCTGAATATGAGCAACAGTACTGTTTAAAAATATGGGCCCTTGTTGAACAGTCCACTTAATCTCTCATGAATTTAGAAATGAGCCTTGTACAATGGCTCCCCATGTAAGGACTATCAGCTTCTTTGACTGTACTCAGGATGGGAAGGATTTTGAGAATTTTTTAAAGAAATGTTAAAAATAGCCCATAGGCTGAGAAGTGCCAAAATAAGAATTTACTATAAATGCTAGAGAGATGATTCCACTGTAATGACTTCTTGTTACTCTTGCAGAAGACCCAAGTCCAGTTCCCACAGCATACATCAGCCCAGTTTAGTTCCTACAAATCAGCAGCTCATAGCGACCTGTACTTGCTTTTGCAGGAAATCCCAAGCCCGCTTTAGGTATGCACCAATACTGGCACACATACAATCTCATGGAAATCATATTCACGTGCACACCGGTAAAGATAAAATGAGTCTTTAAAATAAATTTCCTTTCCAATTTAACTTAATACAGTGTAGAAAAGATTCACAGGATGATGTTGGACAGAAAAAGCAGATTGTGAGGAGGGGGAAATGAACTTATGGAAAATAAATGCCATCAATTGAATGACTTCAAAATGAACTGACAAAAAGTGTGAAACAATATTAATTTTACTCTTTGATGTAGGGTTTTATAAGTTGTGCTTGTAAATTAGTCTAAATTTTTTCAGGACTTTTAAGAGAAAGTCATTTCTATTAAAATTGGCTAAATATATGATTGACTAGTGACAATTATTAATATATGCATTTAGGGAAAATTACAGTACAAAGCTATGCCATATTTAATATTGCAATGAATCAGAAATACAAAAGATCATGTATCCAATTAATCTGGGGCTATTCTAATCCTTTGGGGGACTAGATAAATCTGCTTGCAAATTGGATTTTCTTGGGCATTTGTTTTCTTAGATAGCAGTTTCACTGGGCCCAGTTGTGGCCAAGTAGAAGTGGACACAGACGGCATGGAGGGTAAGGACCCCAGGAGTTAGTGATGAGCTGCTTGTTAGACTCATGATCTGATCACTCACCCATAATAAGTCATTCAGATTCTAAGTGTCAATATGTTCTTACATAACATACAACAAGCTACATCATGCCTAGAAGTTTCTATTATTACTTTAAATCAAGTGTAGAAATGGCCAGTTTCCTAGAGATGAACATGCATATGATAACCAGAGGTCAACCTCAGTTGCTACCCACTTTGCGTTTGTGAGACAGAGTCAGAGTTAATAGACAAAGCTATGGAACTTCAGGGATCCTCTTGTCTTCTCCTCCTGATTTCTCATGTTTCAGTTGCAACCATTTTGGTGATGCAACTGTCCCCAGTTCTCAAAGGAGGAAAAGGAAAGGGGGACTGAGGGAATTGAATCCTAATCTCAAAAAGTAAACAAAGTAATATTTAAAGAACTGTTACATCTCTTTATCTTGCATGTGGCTATAATGAGAATTGGAAGGTAACATGTGGCCAGTGGTTTGTTGTAGAAAGCTATATAAATTTGTCCTGTGGAGTCTCTAGCTACAGCTGAGCCAGTGTTAACAATTCCTGTAACACTGTCAATGAATAACTAGGTGTAGCAAGATTGCCTTGAACTGAAATTCAGGGTTAATCAAGAGCCAAAGACAAGGGAGAAAAAAAATAAAGAAAAAATGAGAACCTAAATAAAAGCTTACCTGTATAATGAGATAAATTATAAGTTACACATTTTCGGACAATATTCATAGTCATCATACATTCCTAATGCAGACAGGAAAGCTTTGGCAGTGCAGCTGGACTTTATCTTATGTTTCTTCACTTTCTTCTTCACTGGGGATATTTCTGGGACACTGTCTATGACACACTTAACACCTCTGTCCCTTTTCTCACATTTCTGAACATGAACCCAATTAGGGGATTTTTTTTCCCTTAATACCAAAGGACCCAACTTGTTCTGCTGCCTGGATCCTGTCTGTGTGCTCCTGGCAATTCTCTACCATGTTAACAGCACAGAAAATAGAATTTTCTCCTCTTAGAGGTGTTAGGAGAATTAATTAATGTTTATGAAGCACCTCCGATACTTGGACGAGAAAGCCCTGAAGAATTCTCTCCTTCAAAGGCGGTATTATTACATCACCCAATCTGGAGGCAAAGAAAAGCTAAAAATAACATCTCACTAGAGTAACCCCAATTTAACTCTATGCGACAGGTGTCTCTGTTCATTCTCTTGGGAAAGATACTTTGTGAAGAATGTGGGGAAAGTTGACCTTGTATAAAATTGTGGATTGTGCAATTTTCTTTAACAGGTTTTTCTCCTATGCTACTCCTTAGATTTTAGTGGTTGAGATTTCATTTCTTTTTTAACACAGACGTGAAACACAAAATGTTCTCCATTTTCCTTTCAAACTTTCATACCCAAAGAACAATGGCAGTAAATATGTAATATAAGTACTTCTATGGTTTATATTACATCCATAGGACACAGACTATTTTAAGTCATACAGTATATACACGAAATATCTAAAGACTATAACTCCCAAGTTAGGAGATTGAATAGCATTTTCATTGCTTAGATTGTCCTGTTGCCTTTCCTAAGTTCAAAACTGCTCATGTTACATGGAATCTCAGTTAGATTGAGCCAGCAGCAAAAACTGAAGGGGAACGTGCTTTTGCTTCTTTTCCTGGACAAAACTTTTTGCCATGTTGTAATTTTCATTAAATAAAATTATGGCATCAGATTCTGGTGAAGAACAGCTTTTAGTGATTTTGCTTTGTTTGCTGTGATTATAAATAGCAATAAACACCAACAGCATTTGTTTTCACCACAGAGATCTTATGATACAATCTATGTGCTCACCAACAATGACTCATTTGTTGTTCCTACTGAACTGAGAGGTGAGTCCTGGTGTTATTAGAGCATTGCATGTGAATAATTTAAGGAATTGGGGGAGGGGTGAAGAACTTCTCAACAGTTAAGGACTAAAAGGGTGATCAGAGTGAGACTCAAGTCTATGTTGTTCTTCTCCAGAACTATACAGTTTAGTTATCAACTGTCCCTGAATCATGCCATAGAGAGGTGTGAAATGGTAAATCTTTGAATACACAGTGTTATTGCTAAAAAGGTGGGATAAGAAATGATTTCAAGACCACCCTGGTCTACAAGAGCTAGTTCCAGGCACCAAAAAACTACAGAGAAACCCTGTCTTGAAAAAAAAAAGAAAGAAAGACATATTTGGAGGCAAATTTGCAATGAAAATATGTAAAATGAAAATGCATTGTGTTCCCTTTGATTAGTGCAGTGAAAACATATTGGTCCAAACAAAATAAGGGCTTTGTATTCTGCCACCAGAGAACTTTGGGCCAAGCAGCAGGATTGGCTGTGAGATGACAGACAAAAAGAATGCTCACATCTACTCTCTATTTGTGTTTCTTTCATTTTAGTCAGATGAAATTTGGTCCTTGTATCTCTGAGGAGCTAGCAGCTGGTTTCTGTTACTAAGGATCTGGACAAGATAAATTATCTCTTCAAAAGTGATTCTAGTGACTGATTTGTCACCTTGTTGCAAAGACAATGAGTTATGATTCCACTAAACAAGGATAGGACACATGTCTTTCTAGATACTTGGGACTAAAGAGAGCTTAGGCCAGTCACTACACTATTGAGTCTCCATCAAAGCCATGATACCAACTTTGTACACCCAGCTAAACTAGTCGTTTTCAAAGTAAGTGATGACAGGGTCTTTGATGGCAGGCATATTTTTAGATGTGGAGTACTCAGGATGATTGTGAATGCAATCAGGGTACTATTATTTTAGGATACTATCATTGTCAGGATAAGTACTCCTAGGGAAGAACCCATTTACATTCACTGTCATCCATGTATGTGAGAATCCTGTTGAAAGATATTGAATAGCTGCCTGTCTTCTCTATATACCTTCTTATTACATGGTGATGAGAGTTAGAAATGCTGTGGAAGACACAGTGGACACACAGACACTAAGAACAACCTTCTCATCTTATTCATGATGGAACATTTGACCTCCGGTATTAATGAGACAGAATTGAAGGAGCCACCCATTGATTCTGGTCTTGGATGCAAATCCCAGTGACATGCTTGCATGTAAGAAGTCCTCACTAAATCACTTAGGATGGGCAAGATACTTAAGTCCTTAATTGCCTTTACATTACATGAGCCAACACAAAATACAGAGCAACTGGCTGTCTTTAGGACATGACCAGTAAACATATGGCCTTCTGATTATTCACAAACTTTTTCTATGCTTTGATATTTTGAGTATTTATATGTTTTTAAGTGCACAAAATATTACACAGCTTTTTCTTACAATTTGTGAGGTATACTGATAACAGAAACTTGAACTTGATAATGTTGTCATGCTCAGATTGGTTGTAAGGCTTTCTTTTGTTGGGGTTTCTGTCCTGCCTGGTTCCCACAATCATTAAGTCCCAAGAAATCACATAGAGGTCTACATTAGTTATAAACGGATTGGCCCATTAGCTCAGGCTTCTTATTCACTCTTATAACTTATATTAGGCCATTATTCTTATCTGTGTTAGCCACGTGGCTGGTACCTTATTTGTCAGGGCAGTCACATCTTGCTTCTTCTGTGGCTGGGCCAGGACTGCGCACCAAGGTTTCCTCTTCCCAGAATTTTCCTGTTCTCATTGACCTACCTCTACTTCCTGTCTTGTTTTACCATCTATACTTCCTGCCTGGCTACTGGCCAATCAGCATTTATTTAAAATATAATTGACAGAATACAGAGACGTTTCTACCAATGATGTATCAATCGTGAAATGAGAACAAGGAAAACATGTTTGGGTTATAGAGCACAGTCGTTCAATTTGGACTTTGAAGTAATACACTACCAGCATCTGCTGATCATGCATTCTTATGTGAAGTAGAAAAGTGTACAGGCATAAAGTGTACAAGTACTTTCATTGAACCCATACTGTGAATTATCAGCACAAATATCCCTGTATTGCACAAGGTGCATCACAGGTATTGTAGCCTTTTATTCTTCAGAACAAAAGCAATGCTTAAAAATACCAATGGTTGCATTCTTCATTTAATCCTGAGATTAAGAAAAAAAATGAACCATTGAAGTCTTGTTACTTTAACCAGCACAGTTAGTGTTCCAGATGTGTCTGTTTATGCTGATATATATTCCTCCTTCAGAAAAAAATTACAGAAACATACCTACAGAGATATATCAGAGGGCTCTCTCTGTACAATGAACTACAGAAGGATTCCTCCTCTGTCCTTTTCCTGCTCCTCTTCTTTTTTCTCCTTCCCATCCCATTTCCCACCCCTATTCTCCTTTCTTCTTCCCTCTACCCATTCTACTTCTTTTCCTTTTCTTCCTTCTCTTTCCAGTGCTCCCCTTCCTCCTCCTTTCTTTTCCTTTCATTTTCCCTCTCCTCTCATTGTTGTTTCTTGCTCTTATTTTGTTCTTTTTGATTAATCAAATATGTATTATATTATATCAACTTTTGTATTATATCAACTGTAGTATGATTAATAAAAACTCAAACACAGAAATTGGGGTTCAACCTGAAGTTCAGAAAAGTAAAACAGCCAGTCACTGGCTCTTACTTCTACCTCAGTCTGAAATGGTGATTCTGCCTGCATGAATCTCAGAATAAGACTGTTTCTGACAGCTATCTCCTCCCATTTTATAGTCTTCTCTAGTGTGGGAACTAAAGGCATACACCACAACTATCTGGTTTCTATGACAAACTAGTGTGGCTACTGGGATTAAAGGTGTGTGTCTCCACTGCCTGGTATGTAAAACTGATCAGTGTGACTGTTTTACTCTCTGAACATCAGGCAAGCTTTATTTATTAAAATACTAATTAAATATCAGAAAAATTATAATTACTCTATATAATATATACAGGCAATAAGTACATAAACAATGTCTAGTCCATTTGTATATGACAAATTTAGAGAAAATATATATTTCATATATATTCTATGTTGGTGAGTCCAAAGTCTTATACCTATTTTACTTTCTATCATAATTTGTTTTCTGCATCTGATAAACTATAACTATAACTACCTAATGTTCAGGTCCCTCAGAGACCCAAGAAGGAAATAATATTAACTGAGCAAGCAGGAAGTGTGAGCAAGTGACTTAAAAAATTGCAAGAAATGACAGAAATTGATGGCTCCATGGACAGTCACCCAAAGCTCCTCTGCAACTATTTTTAGCCTATATGTTAACTTTTCCTATCAGGCCAATATAATAGTGATTCTTCTCATATAATAAGAAAAGGAGAAAAGATAGTTTGGAATTGTTTTTCCTTTTATAAATTTCCTTTTTCTTGTTTTTTTTTTTATAATTATTCAATCTCAGTAGAGCACTATACTTCCATTTTGAGAGTCTTCAACATAGGGACATTGTGGGAAATGCTGTCTTACTTAGGGTTACTGTTGTTATGATGAAGTACCAAAAGCAAGTCAGGAAAGAGTGAGCTTATTTGGCTTATACCCCTGTGAAAGAAGTTAGAGCAGGAACTCATCAGGTAAGAACCTGGAAGCAGGAACTGATATAGAGGCCATGAAGGTCTGCTAATTACTAGCTTGTCCCTCATGGTTTGCTCAGCTTGACTTCTGACTGAACCTATTACCATTAGCCCAGTAGATTCCCCCCCAGTAAATCATTAATTAAGAAAATCCTGTACAGGTTACCTGCAGCCCAGTATTAGAGAGCCATTTTTCAGTTGAGGCACCCTCCCCTCTGATGACTCTAGCTTGTGTCAAGTTGACATAAAACTAGCCAGTACAACTGACTCATTGTCAACTTGACACATAAACACATCACTATTAAGCCATAGCATGACCTTTCTTGTTCTTCCCTAAATCACACACTAATACAAACATTTTCCATCCAACATTTCAAAATGGATGCCAGGAGGCTGGTATCAATCCCTCAACTAAATGTTCCAGACTCTATATAAAGAGGTGTTGGTGAGCTGAGGTGATCCTTTTAACCAAATATTCGATACTCTTTTCATAAAGGGGCACTGGCTAAAGTCTAGCTGCTTCCTGCAGGCATTGGACGAAGTGGGAGAGGGGAAAGGTGTGCTGGGCCGGCAAAGCTGGGAGTTGGTGGGCTCATGCTCAGCAAGAGATGTGGCTGGAGAGGCATCCAGTATACTGCCCTCTTGGAGACATTAGGCATCTGTTCCTTGAGGGAGATGAGAAAGCAGGTGGCAAGAGTCCTGAATAGGTGCCCACTTGAGCCTGGATAGATGGTACTAGCTTGGGTGTCCCAGAGGCTTGGCAGCTAAGGAAGTGGTGAGGATTGCCATGTGAGGTCCTGTCCATCGAGGTTCAAGAGACCTAAGAACTAACTGTTTGAGGAGTACTCAAGCCCCTGGAAAGAATGGGGCAAGTTTAGAGGCATTTGGTTTCACTGGTGTGAGGGAAGGGAGACATATGTTAACATGTGAATGAAGAAAGTATCTCAGAAGGAGAGGTAGGGTAGGTACCCCACCAGTGGAGCTGGGAGTTGGTAATTAAAGAGAAAGGGCCTGCCATAAAGGAACTCAAAAGGCTCAAACCCATAGGAGAGCACTGGGTGACCCGGAGAGTGGTAAGGGCAATGAGGAGAAGGGAGACCAAGATAACCTGAGTTCAATGAAGAGCTCGATTAGCTGTTGTTTGATGAGTCCATTGGTCCTCTCTACCTTTTCTGAGGATTGTGGGCACTAGGGGATGTGGAGTTGCCAGGAGATGTTGAGAGCTTCTTACAGAAGCTCCATGACCCTGGAAGTGAAGGCTGGTCCATATCTGGATGGTTCATGGGATGCCAAACCGAGGAATGATGTCATCCAGGAGTACTTGTACCACCACATCTGCTGTTTCCCTGGAGGCCAGAAATGCTTCTGTCTACCCTGTAAAAGTGCTCACAAGTGTTAGGAGATAATGGAGTCTTTTGTGAGTAGGAATATGGGTGAAATCAACCTGTCAGTCTTTGCTCAGTTGATGTCCATGCAGCTGATGCAGAGACTGATGTATATGGAGAGCCCCCTGTGGATAGGCCTTGGCACATGTCTGGCAGGAGGAGTGAACCTGTGAAATATGATCTTGGAGATGGGTGGGGTCTAAGAGGGGCTCTAAGAAATGGAACAAAGCTTTGGGTCCTATGTGTAAGGTCTGGAGGATGTCTGAAATAATCGGCAATGCCTGGTCTCGCTGATGTTGGTGAGGCTGGATCTCCATGACGTGTCATAGAGGATGAACTTGCAAGGGGGCATTGTGATTTTCAGTGTCCAGGCTGCTGGAAGATAGGGCATGGCCTCATAAGCAGCAGAGGCCCAAGGTATTATCATGCCATATGGCCATTTAGGCCAAATTTTTAGCAGGCTCCTGGCAAGGTTGACTTAGGTTGAACTGCAGCAGGATGGAGCCTTGTGGTCGACTTTCTTTGTCCTCCTTCTGGGGGCTCCAATGGCCTCAGGGCAGCTGCTAAGGCTTGGTCTTGGAGCATTACTGCCTGCTACAGCCTCATCTTTTGGTAGGACTCAGCTACCTCTTCTTTAAAAACTTTAAAGGCCATTTTTACCAATTCCTGTTGTTTGTTTGGGGATGCTCCTGAGCCTTTTATAATTTTTTTTCTAATATCTGGTGCTGACTGAGAAACGAAACGGGTGGCCAAGTCCATTGCTCCTCCTGGGGAGGGTGGGTCCAGTCTAGTATACTGAACCATGGTTTCTTGTAATCAGTTTTGAAAAATGGTCAGGATTTTGTCAGCTAGCTGTGTGATCTCCTGGAGTCTGTTGAAGTTAACAACTTTTTCCGAGATCATCTCTGTACCCTGAAGGAGGCAGTGGACCATGATGTCCTAACTGTGTCAGCTTTTTTGGCCTGGTAGATAATCCCAGCATGGTTCTGTTGGCTGGCATGGCCAATTCCCCACAGGGAGTATATTGTCTACTAGGTGGGTCTGGTCTGCATACAGTCTAGCTGCTGCTAGAATTCTACTTTGCTCTTTAGGAGTGAGGGTAAAGGCCTGGACGACATAGAAATCAAACCAGATTAAATTGTAGGTCTGGGACAGATAGTGAAACTCCTTAATATAAACAGAAGGATCAGCAGAGAAAGAATGCAACCACTTTTCTGATTGTGAGAGGTCCAGAAGAGAGAAGGGAACATGGACTTTAATAATGCATCAGCTCCCACTACCTCTCAGAAAAGGCAGAGAAGGGCAGGGTTATGGAAAATGGGACAATTGGGAGGGGTTAGTCCAAGTGGTGGGTTGTGGCTTGGAGGGGTAGGAGAGGCAGTAGGAGGAAGAGGAGGGGAAGAAGCTGGGGAAGGAGGAGAAAGTTGGCCTTCAAACTTTTCTTTGGCTGGGGAGGGAGTGGAAAAGGGTAGGGAGGGGGAGGAATGTGGAGAATGTTGCTCCACAGGAGGGGGTTGGGTAGACAGGGTTCCAGGGAGTAGGGGTGGGTCCAGTGTCTCTGGCAGTATGGTCATGGCAGAACTTTCAGGATCCCAATTCCCAAATAGATGGAAATCTGCAGGTACTGTGACCCTGATTGTAATGGATTAAATAAAAAGGTGGGCAAGAGACAGAGACATGGATAGGCATGCTATGTAGAGTGAGGTTGGATATTTATTTAGTGGGTTATGGAAGAGAGAGGAGAAGGAGAGAAGATCAGAGGAAAAGAGAGAGAGAGAGAGAGAGAGAGAGAGTAAGAGAGAGAGAGAGAGAGAAAGGGGAAGGGAAGAATGGAGCAAGGCAGAAGCTTCCTCTTGTGGGGCGGGAGAGATAGAAAAGGAAGGAACTCGGGCTGGAAGATAAAGATCAACTTGCCTCAGTGGAAGGGCAGAGAGAGTGGGCATGGCTTGTCTTTTAAAGAGACAGGGCAGACCATTACACTGTTGACAATAATGGGTGCTATAAAACCCTGGCTACTGAGGGAGGGATGGAAGCACAGTGCCCAGAAATCATGGACATATAAAAGTTCTGTCCACTTATCTTTAAACTGGCAAAAATTTTCGAGGTGCTGGAGGATGAAAAATTCAAGAGATTCCTCCAGTGGCCATCATGTCCCATTGCCAAGGACATATTGAGGCCAGATCTTAGTGCATAAAGAGATTAGCCATTCAGGACAGATGGTATCAGATAGTCCTAATTTATAAAGATTTTCTAGAAGACAGCCCGGGGCAATAGAGAATCTGGCTTCAAATTGCAAGAGCCCATTTTTACAAGTCTATGTCAAGTCTTGGGGACTCAA